>NW_024870941.1:8965000-9135000 GCF_019054845.1 Dipodomys spectabilis | reverse complement strand
GAGGGGCCCCTGACACCCACAGTGATGACCACATCACATACACCCCTTTTTTCCCTGCCAGTCCCAGAGCTTGAACAATGTGCCTGCAAGCTGTCCCTGAGCTTCTTTTGCTCAAGGTTAGTGTTTTATCCTATGAGCCACAGCACCACTTCTGGCTTTTTTTTTTGAAGTAGTTTATTGGAGATAAAAGTCTCACGGGTTTTCCTGCACTGGGGGCGCTTCAAGCCTTGAGCTCCTCAGATCTCAGCCTCCTGAGTAGCTAGGATGACAGGCATGAGCCTCCAGTACCCGGCCACATCACCCCTTGCTAAGAGTTCTGTTACCATGGCTCTGTTCCCTCTGGTCACTGCTCCTGCATCTGAGAAGTATGAGTTTGGCTATGGGTTCAGGCCCAAAATCGATCAACAAAGCAACCAAGGCCCCTAACTTTCAGAGAACGGAGCCTTAGTGATGTTGTCTGTGGGGAGGGGAGGTAGAAGGCTGGGGGTGGGGCAGGGGCTAGGGCTGAGGCTGGGGCTGAGGCTGGGGCTGGGGCTGGGGCTGGGCATGGGGCTGGGCTGGGGCTGATAGTTTCTTATCCTGTGAAAAGGAATCCTGGCGGGATATGAGACTGAGTAGGACTGGAACCCAGGGATGTGGGGACGGCTCCTCCCTGTCTCCTCTGCCTCCCAAGAGCCCCCTTGCTGAGGAGCAGTCCCCCTTTCCACTAGCAACAGACCCTCCGGGGGGCAGGGAACCTGAGCAGGAGGTAAGAGGAAACAAGGGAGGGGTGCAGCATACAACGCGAGGCAGCTTTGATTTGATGCATTAAACTTTATAGAGAATTGGATGTGTTCTTATATTGCTGAAAAATATCTTGTTTTGACTTGTATACTGGCCAGATTGTAAGATCCACCGTTGATTTAACGGTGCTTTGTGGGAGGTGGGGAGAGTCCTGACTTTATCACGCACATAAATGGCTACCGCCAGAGCCGACGGACAGCTCCTGCTTCCTCTGGACAGCACGGGAGACCAGAGTCCAGGGTGTCCCCTCACACCATGTGCTGATGACTGCGGGGCCCAGGGGACAGGTGCACGCGGGCTCCTGGCGGGGCACCGGTGCTGGGGTGTCACTGGGTGCGCTGGAGGGTTGCTAGGGCTTCTCCTAAGCCTCACCTTTGTGAGACTCAGGTCCTGGCTGTCCTCCCCTGGAAGGAAGTGCTGAGTGATAGGGTGGCCGGAGGCAGTCCCCAGATGCCTGGAGGACCGGAGCAGACTGTGTGGACCGCCTGTAATCCTGTGACAGGGATCACAGACCAGAGGGCCTCGGAAGCACAGGGTTTGCTCTCACAGTTCTCATGGGCTGGCGTCGGGTGCCAGGTGGTGCCATTTTATCCCCGTATTGGTTTTGGTTCACCTTAGAAATCTATACAGAGCTAGGTGCTGGTGACTCATGCCTGTAATCCTAGCTGCTTAGGAGGGGGAGGATGGTGATTCAAAAGCTACCCAGGTAAGAAAGTCTGTGAGACTCTTATATCCAATTAATCACAGAAAAGCAGGAAGTAGAGCTGTGCCTCAAAGTAGTAGAGTGCTAGCCTTGAGCAAAAGAGCACAGAGACAGTGACCAGACCCCCTGAATTCAAGCCCCAAAATCACACACACACACACACACACACACACACATACACACACATCTTTACAGAAACTGTCTTCATTTTAGTGTTACCTATTTACACAATGTTCAATCAATTTGAGCAACAACTTCCCACTCCCCATCCCCATCCCCATCCCCCTTCCCCTCCCCCCTCCCTCCCCTCCTCCTCCTCCTCTTCTTCTTCCTTTTTGTATCTTTTTGTCTCTCTTTCTGAGGATGTGTCTTACAATTCTGGTGTGTGGCAGTCACAGGTAGCTTGTGGGAGCTGACCACTCTCCTTCCCATCCATCCCAGGCTCTCTCAACATGACACCATTTTAATTATCTGCCTGCACACGTGTTGCAACACATTTGCATTTACAATCACACTGTAAATTCCAACTTAAATATTGATAGAACTGATTAGCCATTTAGAGGCTGGAGGGACATACATACCATTGCTTTCTTCATCCACACTCGAGCCTCACAAGTGATGTGTTCTACTCCTCACTGATAAGTTTATTTTTTTAAAGATTTTTTGGTACAGAAGCAAAAGTAGAGGCTCTGCTGGGCCTCGCTGGCGACAGGCTTGGAGTCAGCTGGGCTGCAGCCTCCACCAGACCCCGGGTCCTCCTCTTCCAGCTCATTCACCTCAGATTTCGAGCCGTGTGGCTGTGGGACGGAGGTCTGTGGAGACTCCAAAGAAAGTCCTCAGCCTGCTGCCTCTTCCCTCCACGCCAGCTGGGAGGTACTTGATCATCTCTGGCTTAAAGGGACATGTTTGAGCACCATTTACCCCATGGCAACACAAGGGGACTGATGCTATGGCTCCTGCCTGCAACCCTAGCAACCCGGGAGGAGGAGATTGGGGGGATCATGGTTCCAGAGGAAAAAGTTCACAAGACCCCATCTCAACCAATAAAGGTTGGGCACAGTCACCACACCCACATGGTCCAGGCCAAGTCTGGCTAAAAAAGTGTATTTAAAAATACAACTAAAGAAAAATGACTAGGGACATGGCTCAAACGCTAGAGTACCTGCACAGCAAGCACAAGACTCTGAATTCAAATCCATCCAAAATAGCAAGACAAAACAAGACAAAGCAATATCCTTACAATATCCTTACAAGGGGCTTGTGTGGTGATGCCACCTCCTCTATGCCCTCCCAGTAGACAGGGGCTAGGCCATCTTGGGGCATCCAAGAATTCTGCCCACAAAGCTCGGAGTGAAGTGAAGCTCCAAGCAGGGGGGCACACGATTCTCTCCACTCTTCACACCTGCAAAGCCCCTTGGTGGCTCAGGCACAGATCTACCAGGTCACTGTCCTTCCTTAGGTCACAGGCTGGACTGTGACAGCTCAGATTGTGGCAGCCAGTGGCCAGTGGCCTCTGCAGGCTGGACATATGGGATACGCTGGGGGGGTGAGGTGCTGGCCACCAGAGTCCTACACAAAGACCTTGGCTAGGGGCCATGCTTCCCAGCCTGCCACCCCACCCCCCCAACCAAGCCCCAGCCCAGCTCTGTGACTCCAGGAGCCTGCACTGCCCCCTCCAGGCATGGGTCATAACTGTAGGCAGTGACCCAAGTTACAAGTAGACGAGAGGCTGTTCTAGATCACCATGAGACACAGGGCCCAACCCCGCGGAGCCGACAGCAGTCCACTGCGTAAGGGCAATGGAGCCCAGTGGCTTTGCCCAGCTGATGTGAACACTTCCATCCACACAAAAGATCTGCATGTAGATATCCACCGCAGTCTAAAGTCACCGCTGTCAGGGAGCCACTGGAATGTCCTCTATCGGCGAGTGGAGACACATCCCAGCCCGGCCACACAATGGAGTGAGTGCTTTGCAGCAGTGAAAAGGAGCGAGCTATGAAGCCACTCGGGTGTGCAGGAGTTTAAACGCACCCTGTCAGGTGGCAGGGGCTGGTGTAAAGGGCTATGCACTGCAATCCTGGGTAGATGGCTTTCGGTTATACATGCATTAGAGGAGGGCTGGGCACGAGGGGCTCCTTGGGGTGCAGGAATGATGTGGTATGACTGGGTTACAGAGCCCCGAGAGCACGCGGGAGCCACAGCAAGCTCCCACAGGCTCCCTGTGGTCGGGGTGGTGCAGCCTGAGTGGACCACAGACATGGTCAGGACACAGAGAATTCCTGTGGGCCACATGGCCGTAAGTAAATGACTGAATAAGCACGCAAGCTCACGGGAGACCAGGTGAAGCCCAAACACCAGAGAATTCTATGTGCCATGCATGGGCATCCTGCCCCCTAGGGCTGGGATACCATGCAGGGCACCACACAGAGACCGCTGGAAGGTGGCTAGGTCAAACGCCCCCTCATAGGGCTTGTGGACAGCAGGTGTGGCCTGAATGTGACTCCTCCCCCCAAACGCACGCGCTGAATCCCGCCTGCCCCGTGGTGAGGGTGTTGGAGGAGGGGCCTGGGGGAAGGCAGGCCCCTTGCCCTCAGGAGACAGAAGAGATTAGTGACCCAGTAAGGACTCAGACAAGGAGCCCTCCCATGCCAATTCCTTCAGCCCTGCTTGGACTTCCAGACTCCTGGACTACGAGAAGCAAATTGATGTTGTTCATAAGCTTCCAGCGTGTGGTACTTCGTTATCGCTGCCAGGGTAGCTGACACCGAGGCCTTGATGGGACAGGATGAGAATGGCTCCTCACCCGAGGGCTCCCTCTGAAAGCTCGTAACCGCAGTCCAATCATGAGAAAGACGTCAGACAAATCCCCACGGAGAGATACACAGAATACCTGACCACAACTCTTCAGAGCTGTCAAGGTTATCTAAAAAGGGATCGTCTGAGACGCTGCCAAAGTCAAAGGCAGCCCAAGGAGACACGGTGACTGCCTGCCATGCGCGTCCTGGAAGTGACCTCGAAATGTCTGGAAAATGGACATTAGATTAAAAGTTAGGAAATCTGGCCAGGCAAGATGGTGCATGCCTGGTGTCCCAGCTGTTTGTGAGGGAGAAGTAGGAGGATCGAGGTCTACAGCTGCCCCTGGGAAAAGTACAAGACCTCATCTGAAAAACAAATGAGGGCAAAAAGGGATGGAGGCATGGCTCAAGTGGAAGAGCACCTGCCTAGCAAGCATGGGGCTTCAAGTTCAACCCGGCATTAAAAAAGGAAACCCATGAAGCAGGACCATATGATAGGAAAATAAATGACAATAAAGCCTGTTGAAACAATTTTAAGAAGGGGGAGGGGGTGAGGGAGAGTGATGGAGGAGGTGAGGTTGATTGGGATGCATTAAATACATGTGTGCAAATGTCACAATCAAATGCCGCTTGTGCAACTAACGTATGCTTTTTCTTTTCTTTTCTATTTTTTTTTTTTTTTTTGCCAGTTGTGGGGTCTGTAATCTGAGCCTGGGCCTTAAAAAAAATGTAGGGTATATAATTGATAGAATCTGGTTAATAATAATGTGTAGTATCTGTCATTCATTGGGACAAACACATGAGTCTAGTGTAAGATATGTAAAATAGCAGGGCACTGGTGGCTCACACCTGTCATCCCAGCTACTCAGGTGGCTAAGAGCTGAGGATTGTGGTTCAAAGCCAGCCCTGGCAGAAAAGTCCATGAGATTCTTATACCCAATTAACCATGGAAAAAAGCCAGAAGTGGATGGCTCAGATGGCAGAGCACTAGCCTTGAGCACAAACCCTCTAGATAGCAGGCATGCAGACCCCAAAACAGCAGGTCTGTGGGCCCCCAGGGCTCCATCTCCATGCCCAGCAACAGTCAGGGGCCTGGGACGGGACTGGCTATTTGGTTTGGGGGGGGGGAAGGGGAGGGAAGCCATCACATTTGGGTTAAAAAGACTCCGTTTGCTTTTCCTGGTTGGTGTTGTGAAGAATTAGATCCGCGAGCCCCAGTCCACTTCCCGATAACACACTCCACTCCCGGCCCCCCACCCCTCTAAGGAGAACCCACAAAGTCCCACTTTGCTGCCGTCCTGAGCAGGGTGGAGGGGGCGTGCGCTCGGTGGCACACAGAGGGGCGACAGTCACGATGGTCCAGGCCTCCAACTGGTCACGCAAGCCACCGCAAGCCCACCGCAAGGCAGATGGAGGGGACAGCAGCCAGAACCGGGGAACAGTGACATGAACCGTGCACCACACGCTTCTGGCTGGTCATCTCAGGGATGGCCGGCGTGAGCCGGCCTGGGGCCTTGTGCCTTGCTGCCTTCCTGGCCCAGCTAGGACCAGGCAAGGGGGAGCCTCATGACAAGCAAGGAGGAGCTCACATGCATCCTCTGGACACAGCTGAGCCCCCAGAGAAAGCAAACCCAGAGGAAAGACACCAGCAGAAGGAGGCAACGCGGAGAAGGTCCATACCATCTCACATCTGCTCTCAACAAACCTGTTCCTGGAGCGACCTCAGGTGACCCGTATTTTAGGTCACAGACAGCGCGGAGTATCAGATGAGGTCTATGTACCTTTGTAGAAAAGTTGACACATGCCCACACACAGACACACACACACACACACACACACACACACCTTTGGCTTATCATGCTCAAGGTCTCAGGGCCTCAATGTTGCCCCACGGAAGCCCAGGAACAGAGAACATGCCTGTGTCACTAACAGCAAAGAACAAACAATTATAAAAGATAAAATTAGATGTCTACCTCACCACCAACACAAAAATAAATTCCAGATGGATGAAACCTAACTGTGAAATGCAAAACTGTAAAAAATGTTTTAAAAAAAGCACAAGAGAATGTTTCTTTTATCACATCTTGTTGGGGATAAGACAATAAACATACATACACATTTTTAAAAAGCTAAATAACCCAGTAGACATGTGGACGGGAAAGAGGCGGTGGCAGGTCGCAGACGAGGGAACCCCAGCCATCCAGAGACAAGAGAAGAGAGAGGTGTTCATCTGCTGGGAAGCGGGAGACATGGAAACAAAACCACAGCGGCACACGCTGCATGTCTACCCGCCAGCCAGCGTGGACAGGACCACCACCGGCACTGAGTCTTGGTGGGAATGCAGAGGACCAGGCCTCCTGCGTGCCTAGTGAGCAGAGCAGATCTCTGGGGTGGCTTTGGAGAGTGATTTGGCAACTGCTACACAAGTCAGATTGCTTCTGATCTCTCTGCAACCTCTCAGTTCCGCTCCCAGGCAATGCCTTCACCTGCCGGTGGGTTCGGTAGTGTTCATCAGCGATCGTGCGTAACCGCAGAAATGTCTGCACAAGTTCTGTCTCTAGCGGGAAACGTTCTTATCTGTAAAGAGGTAAAAATTCTGACAGTGGAGTACTCTAGTCAGACTCAGTAAACCAGGTCTTCATCCATCAGCAAAACATAGCAGTGAGGGGAGCAGCAGGTAACCGAAGGGTTATGGAGGACAGTCCTGCACGTGCAACTTTCAAATGCACAGAACAATGCTCTTTGCTGTCAGTGCACAGCACCGGTGGGGAGGAGAGGCAGGCTTGGCCTGCTGCTGTAAACTGCCCTTCCCCTCATCGTTCCGGAAGGCAGGGAAGGCTCGTGTGGTTGACGGCTAGCACCTGTTTGTTTGGGGCTTAGAGTTTGTAAAAATGTCAATTATCTTGTAGTTGGAGGAGAAAGAGCATGTGCCAGTTCAGCAGCTGGCTTCTCTCCCCCCTCTCTGGTGGAGCCTGGCCGCCGAGCCCCGCAGTGACCAGAGCGCAAGGCTGGCCAGGCTGACCTGAGGGCGGGCGCACCGCCCGGGACGGGACTCCCGTGGGGGACGGGTCGTGCTGGGGTCCCCTGAGGACCCATCTGGCCCCAGCCTCTCAGAGCTGTCCCAGTCTGGGCCTGAGGCCAGGAAGAAGCAGAAAATAGACTGGACCATTTTTTTTCCCAGCCCTTTCTTGCCAACTCCGCCTGCCAGGCTTGGATCTCACCCTCTTCTCTGCTATTGGCCATGTTTTATTAAGGAATCTCAGCATTCCAACGGCAACGAGTTTCCTGGAGGGGACAGAGGGGTCCTGTGAGGGTGGACAGCGCAGGTCTCTGCAGCACTTGCCTCCTGAGCTGAGAACAGGAGGACAGAAAGTTCTAGAAACTTGGGCAATTACAAAGGCCCCTGAGATCAGAGAGGATGTGGTGAGCTCAAGGACCACAAAGGAGCCCAGTGTGTAGCAAAATCAGGACAGGAGGGGCTAGAAAACAAGTGGAAGAGGAAGAGGCTGAGCCCCGATCCTGACTCCTGAACTCCACATACAGAGCCCTCAATCTAGTCACAGACTGAGCCCGTCACACACAGAGCCTTGATCCTAGTCTCCCGGATCCAGGTTTCACTTTGAGCTCTAATCCTTAACATACCGAGCCCTGACCCTGGTGTCATATGGACACCTAACCTGAATATCACCCTGAGCCCTAAGCCTTCACAATTTGAGCCTTGATCTTAATACAGACTAAGCCTTGATCCTCAGAACAAAGCTAACTCTGATGCCTGGTCATGGAGGGGTCCATGGTCTCTGGTCAGACTTGTCCCTCCTCTCTAGACACAGGCTAAGCCTGGATCCCAGGTCACCAGCCAAGCCCCATCTCTGGTCACTGTTATTCTTGGTCACTGGCCATGGGTTTTGTCCTGAACTAACAGGCAAGAAAGGGAGGAAGTGCAAGATGGCTGCATCGGGCTGTGCAGTGGGGCGTTCCTCCCCGGCCTCCCGGCCCGCCGAGCTGGGCACAGCTCAGCTCCTTCCGAGCGGGTCCTTGAGCCATGGAGGACGGTCAGCCATGCAACGCAGGCAGCTGCCTCCGAGTGTGAATGCAACGCTACCATTTGGTCCATGATGCAGTGCTAATTGCTCTCAGTGGCGCCGCACGCTTTGTTAAAAAATTTTTAATGTTGATTTTATTGAAAAACAGAAATAGCACAACATATGCTCCGAGCATCCTCAGCGCTAACTGGAGCCGTGGCTGCCCCCTCCTTGGTCCCCCTGGAGACCCCGCAGGGGGCTGACAGCAGCAGAGTTAGGAGGTGCTTTCTCTCCCGCTGTGTCCTGTGGGCGGCAGGAGGGGCCAGGCCTTGGTGTCCAGATGGCTCGTGGCAGAAATGGCCTCTGAGAGCCTTTACCTGGGGCCTCAGTGGGTAGGGGACTGGGCAGGGCTGATGATGGTGACAGCCTCTTGTGCTATATGGCAGCTAGGAGGAGGGCAGGGAGGAAGGGGATGTGGACAGGTGTTGGGGGGGGAGGTGGTGATAGGAGAGGCTCCTGTTTCCTGTGGACAGTGGGTTCAGGGAGGACAACATTAGAAGCAGACCTGGTTGGGTGCCAGTGGCTCATGTCTGTCATCCTAGCTACTCAGGAAGCTGAGATCGAAGGATCGTGGTTCAAAACCAGCCTGAGGAACGTCTGTGAGACTTTTATCTCCAATTAACCACCAGAAAACTAGAATTGGAGCTGTGGCTCAAAGTGGTAGAGCCCAGGCCCCGAGTTCAAGCCCCACGACCAACCAAAAACCAACTACAGAAAAGAAGAACTAAGTCTGATTTCCACTAGCCCTGCCCAGCTCGGTGGCCGGGGAAGAGCTAGGGTTTCCCCAGCCTGTGTCCTACATGCAGTGTGTCCGAATGGGCCTCACATGATGCCAGGTGGAGCTGCAGCATGGAGACCACAGGGCAGAGCTGCAGCCTCTACCCAGCTCCAGCGGCCACATGTGACCTCTGACTCCACTTCCCAGCCGGAACAGCCTCACTGGTCTTGTGACTGTTGACCAGCCCGAGCCTGAGGTTTGTTCCTGCAACCGTCAATCATTTTCCTACTCTCCGCAGCCCCTGCTGCCCCTCCTTGCCTAGCATCTGCCCCAGGGGCCCCCTGAGCAGCCTGCAGCCTCTCCTGGACACCCCGACTTTGTGCTCAAAGGCCTCTGGTGGATCCCCATTCATAGGTAAAATGGAATTCAAGAGTAAAACCAGATATGTTCACTTGACATTCAACATCCTCCACAAGCAGACTGCCCTTCCCCAGGCATCCTCACGAATCCCTTCCCCACCTCCTGCTTGGAGTGAAAGGTGATGGCACCTCGCGCCCCCGCGATGGCACCCGTGGACTGCCGCCCCCTCCCCGTGCCGCCCCCTCCGTGAAGACACAGCCTCCCTGGCAGCCACGAGCAGCCCCGCCGGCCTCCTGCTCCTGCTGCTCCTCCTCCCTCGCTCCTGCTCCACCCACCTGCCCAGTAAGTTGTAAGATCAGAACCCACCTCCGGATGACTTTCCTGTGGCCTCCAACCCCAGGGAGCCTGTGCCTCCCTCTGGAGCCTTCTAGATCTGGCAGGGCACCAGCGGACGTGCTCTGCTCTGCGCACAGTCCTCCACCTCCCGCTCTGGAGGGTGCTAATTCTGACACGACTGACAGCTGAGGCAGGAACTGGGCCTGCAGGGGTCATAAATATGCCAGGCTGCTCCCCACCCCGGTGCTGTGCCAGCCTGCACTCCCGTCCACCCCTGCTCCCAGAGCCCCCTTCCCCGGCCAGATGTAGCTGTAAAACCCCAGTCTCTGCGGTGCACCATAAACCTCCTTCCCCCTGACTCCTCCTCCCCCGCTCATTTGCATCTCAGCCCTGGGGGGGACTGGCCCTGGGCAGGCAGGGGTCACCCCACACAGGGAAGAACGGCACCGTGGCCGGGCACAGGAGGGGCACGGGCTGGGCCGGCCCAGGAACTAGGCCTTGGAAAGGTAGAATTCTGCCACCTCAGCAGCCTGCCGCCCCTGGGGGCGAGCCCACCGCGTCCGCACCGAGTCACAGCCCAGGGAGAGATGGAAAGGCCTCGTTTAATTGGAAACACCTGCTCTTCCATCTCCGCCGACCTGGGAGAGGAAATCAGAGCTGCATGCCAAGGGGCGCCTGAAGCCGCCACTTCTCCAAGCCGGAGCCACACACCCTCCGCTCACTCGTGAGAGGAAGACAGGAGGAGAGTCTCCCGGTGCGGGAGGCGCCGAGGTCTCTTTTGCTCAGGATGGGGCAGCCTCCCCTGCAGGGCTGGGTCCCTACACTCAGCACAGAGTCCCCCAGTACAGAGGGCACGCCTGCACGCATGAGGCTTCTGCTTCCTGCTGCGGCACTCCCAGAGCTCAGGGTTTAAGGCCAGCTGCTCTGTCCAGCTCTGGATGGGAGATGGGGTGAGCCAGCGCTTCCACACTTCTGACTTGTGAGTCTGCAACCTAAGCCAGTCCTTCCCGTCATCACCCTCACTGCCGGACAGAACCCGGTGTGGAGACCCCCAACCCAGCTCACACGTACTCCTCCTCTCCCTCACAGCGAGATGCTCACAGCATGGCTGGGACCTTCAGGAGGGCGGACACAGCCCAGGACAGTCCCTGGCCGTGGCTGAGTGAGAGGTACGTGGTCTGCCCTTGCTGTGGGACCAGGTGCGAGCAGGCCTGCAGGACCGGCAGTGAGGGCTGGTGCCCTGTGCCTCAGCCTCCCGCAGCGCTGCTGAGGGCCTGTCCCGCAGGTGTTGAACTCCTGCCCCCAGTGGAGGTGGGAGCAAGCTGGCTGGTGTACCCCGGGGGGAAGGACATCTGTGGGACAGTGGACTGGCCAGTCGCCCTCCATCATCCCTTCCCACATGGAAAACTCAGGGGCAGCTGGCTGTGAGCCCAGGGCGACTGCATGCCACCCTCCAGAGCAATCAGCCCACCACACCTGTCCTCTCTTGTCCATTCACAGCGGAAGGGGCAACTGGGCCCCCGGCTCACATCCCTTCCAGAATGGGCTGCAGGGCAGGGTGAGGGTGGCAGGGTGCCACCTCCCAGCTCCCCGGAAAAATGCCCAGGCTCATCCCGGGACCCGGGACGCTGAGACCCCCAGCAGCCTTATCCAGGACACCAGGGTCTGGGCCTGCGGACAGAGCAGGATGTGTGCCCAGGGACCCGGACACAGCCCAGACAGGGACACGGCCCACCATAGAGAGCTCCAGGGCCGCGTGTGGACAGAGGCTGGCTGAAGGCTTTGGGCTCCCAGGAGCAAGCAGTGCTGATACCAGCAGTGAGCTTTGGCCACTCGAGAGGATGGGCTGACACTCGCCATCAGCATCAGGGGTGGTGGGAAGGATGCTGGGCCCTCCAGCCCCAGGGACAAAGGGCATAGCTTTGACCTTGAGGAGTCATCAGGACACATCTGAGGAAACTGACAGGATTGGCCTCTTTCAGTGCTTCCTCCTTCTAGGGGGCCCAGGGGGAGGCTGCAGGAGTCTGGGGGAGGCTGCAGGAGTCTTGAGAGACTGCAGGAGTCTGGGGGTGGCTGTAGGAGTCTGGGGAGGCTGCAGGAGGCCCAGGGGAGGCTGCAGGAGGCCCAGGGGAGGCTGCAGGTGTCTGGGGGTGGCTGTAGGAGTCTGGGGAGGCTGCAGGAGGCCCAGGGGAGGCTGCAGGAGTCTGGGGGAGGCCGCAGGAGTGTGGGGGAGGCTGCAGGAGGCTGGGGGAGGCTGCAGGAGTCTGGGGGAGGCTGCAGGAGGCCCGGGGGAGGCTGCAGGAGGCCCGGGGGAGGCTGCAGGAGTCTGGGGGAGGCTGCAGGCATCTGGGGGAGGCTGCAGGAGGCTGGGGGAGGCTGCAGGAGTGTGGGGGAAGCTGCAGGAGTGGGGGGGAGGTTGCAGGAGTCTGGGGGAGGCTGCAGGCGTCTGGGGGAACCTGCAGGAGTCAGGGGGAGGCTGCAGGAGGCTGGGGGAGGCTGCAGGAGTGTGGGGGAGGCTGCAGGAGTCTGGGGGAGGCTGCAGGAGTCCCGGGGGAGGCTGCAGGAGGCCCGGGGGAGGCTGCAGGAGTCTGGGGGAGGCTGCAGGAGTCCCGGGGGAGGCTGCAGGAGGCCCAGGGGAGGCTGCAGGAGTCTGGGGGAGGCTGCAGGAGTCTGGGGGAGGCTGCAGGAGTCTGGGGAGGCTGCAGGTGTCTGGGGGAGGCTGCAGGAGTCTGGGGGAGGCTGCAGGAGGCTGGGGGAGGCTGCAGGAGTCTGGGGGAAGCTGCAGGAGGCCTGGGGGAGGCTGCAGGCGTCTGGGGGAGGCTGCAGGCGTCTGGGGGAGGCTGCAGGAGGCTGGGGGAGGCTGCAGGAGGCCCGGGGGAGGCTGCAGGAGTCCCGGGGGAGGCTGCAGGAGGCCTGGGGGAGGCTGCAGGAGTCTGGGGGAGGCTGCAGCAGTCTGGGGGAGGCTGCAGGAGGCTGGAGGAGGCTGCAGGAGTCTGGGGGAGGCTGCAGGAGTCTGGGGGAGGCTGCAGGAGTCTGGGGGAGGCTGCAGGAGGCTGGGGGAGGCTGCAGGAGTGTGGGGGAGGCTGCAGCAGTCTGGGGGAGGCTGCAGGAGGCCTGGGGGAGGCTGCAGGAGTGTGGGGGAGGCTGTAGGAGGCTGGGGGAGGCTGCAGGAGGCTGGGGAAGGCTGCAGGAGTGTGGGAGAGGCTGCAGGCATCTGGGGGAGGCTGCAGGAGGCCTGGGGGAGGCTGTAGGAGGCCTGGGGGAGGCTGCAGGAGTCTGGGGGAGGCTGCAGGAGGCCCGGGGGAGGCTGCAGGATTCCTGGGGGAGGCTGCAGGCGTCTGGGAGAGGCTCTAGACTATGGTGTCACAGAGGAGGCTCAGTTTGCGCACCCTCCTGGCACACTGCACAGCAGGACTCCCCAGCTGTTCTCAGAGCTCCTGCTGTGAGAACAGAACCATCAGAACAGGGCAGAACCCTGCTCCTCACCTCTGCCCCAGCACAGACACACAGACATAGCTGAGCATCATGAATCAAGAGCTGGCGTCTTCCTCTCTTGTCTTGGCCCAGAGTTGGGATTGAGTGAATAAGTGTATGCAAAAACATGAACAAATGAATGAGTGTCCAGAATGAATGGATGGATGAACGAATGGGAGTATGCATGAGTGAAGGGATGGACGATGTATTAACCAGCCGCAGAGACGCGTAGGTATGCTCAGCCATCTCCTCGTCTCAGTCACACCTGGAGACTGCTCGCTAACTTTGTCTCCCCATGCATGCTCTCCTGGGGAAGGGAAGGATAGAGGCTGGTCTCCAGGAACCCTGGCCAGGACAGAGCTTTGGAGGGTACTGTGGCTGGGGCTGTGCTGAGCACTTCACCAGAACCACCAGTCTAGAGGGGCTTGAGGTTTCCTTCCAGGAGGTGATTTCTAGGGGAGTGTCACCTGGCAGGGTGGTGGGAGCATCAGGGCTGGGGATGTGCGTGTGTGGCCAGGGCAAAGCCAGCTTTGCAGCTGCTAGTCTCTGGGCTGGTCCACCTGTAGTGTTCACACCTGGCTTTGTCCGTGTCTCTCCTTCTCTAGATCCAAGCTGCCCCCCTCCGCCCCCCGAGCAGCTGCTATCACTTCTCCCTCAAGCCCCAAATCCCCGGTGCTCAGCAAAATTCCCCTCTGATTGAAGCAGCTGCGCTCAGAAGCTGAGCGGCTGCCTGAGCTCATCAAAGGCCCTCAAAGGGAAGATTAGCAGCAGAGCCGTCAGCCGGGCACCCTCTCGCTGGTCCTGAGCCGCTCCCCGCGCTGGGGCTGGAAGACACGGAATTAGAGGGAGACAGGGCTCTAAGATGCAGGCGCTTGCAGGGTGCAGTGTCACCCCCACCCCGTCAGCTTAGGCTGCTGGATTTTAAGCATGCATCATCCCCCGAGAAACTCGAGCTCTCAGAAGTCACCACGAATTTTATTCTGATTAAGCTCGGGGTAAAATAAGTCAATGAAATCTTTGATACTGTCTTAGCCGTCCTGTATCCTAGCTTATCGGAAGCCAGGAGTTGGAGCATCTGTGTGCACTGGGAGCCGGATTGCGGGGATCAGAGGCGGCTAGGCCCCAGCGGAAGTCCCCGGGGCCAGAGGACTCTGCGCTGGGACACGTGTTGTCACACTGGTCTTGATGCTCCCACATTCTGCCTTGTCCACTCTGAGCCTCAGGACGGGGGGGGGGGGGGAGCAGGTAGCCCCGTCTACCCACTGAGCCTGCCACAGCCACCCCAGCAGGACTTGGCACACTCACCCCATCTCCTGGGCCCCCACAAGCTAGTGGGGGCTGAGGTGAACCCAGGGGACATTCTCAGTGGTACCTGTGGCCCCGAGCAGTGGACCAGGGGGGTGGCCATGTGGCTGTCCCTCCCTGTGGAATGCTCTATCAGACCACAGAGCCACATCTGTCACCGAGGCGCCACCCTGAGCCTCTGGACCTGCAAGCTCTCTCATTGTCCCCACGGCTCGCCGGATCCTGAGACACCACTGTGTCCCCTGGTTCCCTGAAGATTGGTTCAGAGAGGTCCAGTATCCTAGGCAAGGCCACACAGCTCTGCTTATACTGTGAGCCTCTGAGGTCAGTGGCTGTACAGGTCACGCAGTTGGTGACTTGTGACCCAGTTGAGAAAGGGAATCCCCGGAGGCCCTGGGGGCCCACGAAGCACAGGAGCAAGACCTCTCTAAGATGGGCTGACCTCCTCGCCGCTCCTGAATGGCAAGATTGAAGAGAGCTGGAAGGTGAGAGGCTCCACCCAGGACCCCCCCCACACTGCCCCCACCCCTGTCCCCCCAGAGCCTCGGCCATGGGCTCTCTAGAGAGGCTGAGGCTGCTCCAGGGAGCAGAGCCGAGCCTGGGGAGCCTCAGACCCGCCGCGGACTGCTGCTCAGAACCTCAGTCTCTTCTTCAGCAGGGAGAGGGAGATGCCTGTCTGGCCCTCACATCCCCAGCGGCCAGGGCTGTGTCTGCGGGGAGGGACCGTCCCTCTGTGGGGTATATCCCAGGTGTCAGCGCTCCTTGTGGATTAGTAGAAGTTTCGGAGCCAGCTGAGGTACATCTGGACTTGGCATGACGGCGAGCACTGCTGCGCGAGCTCGTGGCGGTGCTGGTGCAGGGTTTGGGAAGCGCACACTGTGTCCGTTTGCATTTGTGTCCCCTGAGGATGACTGAGCCGGGGCTGCCACAAGCTCTGCTTTCCAAAGGGGCTCTGGGGTGGCTCAGAGCCAGGGCAGGGCCGGGGGGACCCGGGACCTCCACACCCACCTGTCCTGGATCACACACACACACACACACACACACACACACACACACACACACGTGTCCAGCTATGCAAAACGGGGGCTGCACAGCTACTGAGAAACAGCTGCTCCTGGGACAGGCAGATCCCCCCCCATCATGCTCTGGGGGCTCCCGTCCTCCCACCAGGCCTGCCTACCATTATCAGCCCATTAAGGGTGAGTCAGCCTCCCCAGCGAGCGCTGCTCTGAAATGAGCCATGCAGGGGAGGGGTGGCTGACTGGCATCGACGTCTGGGGGGTGAGGGAGGGGGAGGAAGGAGGTGGAGAGTTCTTTGCCCGGCTGTCCCTTCCCCAGGAGATGCTCCACTACAGCCCGGCTGAGCGCTGCCCTCGGGCTCCTTCATGGGGTGGACGAGGCCAGCACAGCCAGCGGGCAGCAGGATGGGGAACAGATGGGCTTTGGGGGGATTTCCTATTCATACCCAGTGTCCAACGGGCCTCCCGGCGTCCCATGAGAACAGGAGAGGCTGACCCCAGGAGTGTGGGCTCATGGGTGTTGTGAGCCACACAGGGGTCTTTGTGGATGGCAGAGGTCAGGGACCCTCGTGGGGGCCATGGACAGCCCCCAGGGCAGGTGCCAGGGTCTGCACTGGGAGTCAGGACTTGGTGTGGGCAGAGTGCAGGCTTTGGCTCCGTGGCCTAGACGAAGGGAGCACCCCCCAGCACCCCTCCCTCCTGCTCACCTCCTCCTCTCAGTTCTCTGCCCCTGCCCCACGCCTAGAGTCTTGATGAGCAAGCCCCATGGTCGCTTGGGAGGAACCCTCCCCAGCACTGAGCTCCCAGCACCGCAGCCCGTGCCCTGCGCCTGGAGCTGGCCTCAGCTCACGCCGAGTGAGAGCACAGGCTGGGGGAGGAGAGCACTGGGGTGCCGCGACTTCCGGACATGCGCACACCGGCCCAGAGCGCGGTGGAACCCCTCCCGGGCAGCACCCTCTCCTCACTGACAGGCCCTCCTGGCCGGCTCACCCCACGCCCCGGCCGGGACCGCTCCTGACGGTCACCACGGCTACCGCAGTGAACGCCAGGCCCCTCATGCCAGGTGACAGAGGAGGGCACACAGGGGCTCCAGCCTCACTCTCCGGAAACTTCCAGTGGCATTTTTCCACCTGGTGAGGACTGGCTCAGTCTGCCAGGCCCGGCCACCCGCCTCACCTCCTTCAGGAAGCCCCCATCCTTCCCTGCGCCCCTCCTAGAGGCCTGCACTTGGCATCCACCAATGTGCTCCGCCACAGACCCTTTGGTAAAAAGAAAGAAGGAAGGAAATCCGCATCTGCCCCAGTGCCGGTCATCGCAGAGAGCATCCCCAAAGCCTTATTTCTCGTGCTGACCCTCTCCACTTCCACCAGGACCACCACCACCACCATCACCACCATCATCACCATCACCACCACCATCACCATCACCACGATCAATACCATCACCACCACCATCACCATCACCATCACCATCGCCACTACCATCACCACCATCACCACCATCACCACCACCATCACCATCACCATCACCACCATCACCACCACCATCACCATCACCATCACCACCATCACCACCATCACCACCATCACCACCACCACGATCACCACCACCACCACCACCATCACCACCACCATCACCATCGCCACTACCACCACCACCATCACCACCACCACCACCACCACCATCATCATCACCATCACCATCACCGCCACCACAATACCACCACCACCATCACCATCACCATCACTACCACCACCACCACCATCACCACTACCATCACCATCACCACCATCACCATCACCATTACCATCACCACCACCACCACCACCATCACCACTACCATCACCATCACCACCATCACCATCACCACTCTCATCACCACCACCTCCACCGCCACCATCACCATCACCATCACCATCACCACCACCACCATCACCACTATCATCACCACCACCTCCACCACCACCATCACCATCACCATCACCACTACCATCACCACCATCACCACCATCACCACCACCATCACCACTACCATCACCATCACCACCATCACCATCACCATCACCACCACCACCACCATCATCACCATCACCATCACCACCACCACAATACCACCACCACCATCACCACTACCATCACCATCACCACCATCACCATCACCACTATCATCACCACCACCTCCACTGCCACCATCACCATCACCACCACCATCACCACTACCATCACCATCACCACCACCACCACCACCACCACCATCACCACTACCATCACCATCACCACCATCACCATCACCACTATCATCACCACCACCTCCACTGCCACCATCACCATCACCATCACCATCACCACCACCACCATCACCACTATCATCACCACCACCTCCACCACCACCATCACCATCACCATCACCACTACCATCACCACCATCAATACCATCATCACCACCACCACCACCACCATCATCACCACCACCTCCACCACCATCACCATCACTATCACCACTACCATCAACATCACCACCACCACCTTTAAAATCACTGTTCATTGTTTTTCTATGGTATTTTCTTCTCTCCTGTTAGAGTTGTACCCGCATCCAGACACTTGCTGTATTGGTCTGCGTGCTCTTTGCATCTGGGAAAATGGCAACATACACTCCTCAAGTATCCTCTACTTGGCTGGAGTAAATGGTGAGGCATGGAGTCTTCCGGGATGTTCCATGCTCAGGACCCTCAGTGGGCCTTCTCTACTGGTCCAGCAGCGTGCGTTCTTTTCCTTCCGCAGGCGACTCTACTTGGTGAGCTATGCACCTGTTGCCAGAGGCTTGGCCCCCAGAAGGCCTTGACCACTGTCTTCCTGGTGACAGGAACCTGTCTGGTGGCACCATCCTACCAGCTCCTGGTGACAGCTGACGGCCCTCCTTCTCAGAGCCATGCTGACCCGCTGGCCCTCATTCCAGGCCAAGCCTGTATCAGAGCTGCCGCGTGGCTCTGTGACAGTCTTTCCCGTTGGACGGAGCAGAGGGTGACAGGCTGTTCACCTCCTCTGCGGTGAGGGCTCCTCTGTGTGTCTGGCAGGCCTGCTGCCCGGGACCTGCCCTCCTCTCACCACTGTTAGGTGTGTGGCCACCCTGGAGCCTGGTCTGCGCAGACAGCCTCTCCGCAGCACGCCCAAGACCTTTACCTGCGATTTCCCACAGAACCAGGAGAACAGCCAGGCAGGCAGAGCAATGACCCTGTTGGAGAGATCGAGGTCACAGTGGGAACCCAGGGCAGGGGAGCGGGAGCTGTACCCCACAACCCACACCCACCGCCACTGGGCAGCACTGATGAGCCAGTTACACCTGCAAAGGGGATGCTCAGCCCAAGGCGCTCCTAAGAGCCAGGCTGTTATGAACCCCATTTCCCCACAGTAGGGCCCTCCCCGCTCCTCTTCCTCCTTCAATCCCCACCCCCTTCCTCCACAGTCCCCTGCAGCCACCGCCTCCTCCTCCCCCTCCTCCTCTCCCCTCCCCCTTTTCTCCCCCTCCCCCCCTCCTCCTCTTTGAGTGACTGAGGAGAACGCTGTGAGGTCTGGGCGAGACCATCTCTCACTTGTGCAACTCCAGAACAGCAGCTCCTTCCATCTTCACTCTCTTTGTCTGGGAACGTTGCACCGGGCTCTGCGTCCTCTTCCCTCATGGCTGCCTGAGGAGCTGGCAGGCAGGTGCTTGCCCCCCTCGCAGGGCAATGCTGCCTACGGGGTGCACCAGAGCCTCCGCTGCAGGCCCGGCACTTCACAGCCTCCCTGGCTCTTCCCAAGAGCGAGTGCTTGCTTCTGGCCACATGGGTCTGCTGGTCCTCTGGAGCCCAGCCAGGTGAATCCAGGCCCTGGGCGGCCCCAGGCCCTGGAAGATGCAATCCCAGCTTCAGGGTGCTCTTGGGGTGGAGCACAGGGCACCAGAGGGGCTGGGGAAAGGCAGGCTACTTCCTAAGACACACCACTCCTCGGGGGCCCAGCACCACTGCGTCTCCGCGGTCTACGGCCCCGGTGCGGTGCACATCCAAGTCCCACACAGGCAGAGCGGCCCACGCCACCCGCAGGGCGCCTTCACCCAGGCACGAGGTGTCAGCTACACATGTGATCTCATGGGGAGGAGCAGACACCATGCCAGTCCGTGCCCCGTGGGCTCTGGAGAGGTCAGGTGGCACTGTGGGCAGCAAGGATGTGGGTGTCCCCGCAGAGCCATGGGGACCCCAGGCGGGGCTGAGTCTCCTCCGTGGGTCCCCCACACGGCTCCTGGCTGCTGTGGCCTGCACTGAACGCTCGAGATGAAAAGGGAAGGGGCAGACAGGGAGCCAAGACCCTTGGGCCTGAACAGGGAGCTACACAAACACATGCTCGCTTGACTTTCTTGGAATGAAATTGAGTTTTATATGTCAGCATTTGGCCGGGAAGGAAAAATAAATGCCACTGAAGGCCAAGTTGTCATGTCCATGTCGCCATCGCTTATCAGAGCTGAAACACGGCAGTTAACACAGAGTGAGCGAGAGGAGGCCGCAGAGCTAAGACCAGCCGCTGGCCTGGCAGCGTCAGACACGGAGCTGAGCGGGCACCCTCGCCACGGCGGGCATCATGCACGGAGCTGAGCGGGCACCTCCACCGGGGCGGGCATCAGGCACGGAGCTGAGCGGCACCTCCACCGGGGCGGGCATCATGCACGGAGCTGAGCGGCACCTCCACCGGGGAAAGCATCAGGCACGGAGCTGAGCGGGCACCTCCACCGGGGAAGGCATCAGGCACGGAGCTGAGCGGCACCTCCACCGGGGAAGGCATCAGGCACGGAGCTGAGCGGCACCTCCACCGGGGAAAGCATCAGGCACGGAGCTGAGCGGGCACCCTCGCCGCGGCGGGCATCATGCATGGAGCTGAGCGGCATCTCCACCAGGACGGGCATCATGCACGGAGCTGAGCGGGCACCTCCACCGGGGAAGGCATCAGGCACGGAGCTGAGCGGGCACCTCCACCGGGGAAGGCATCATGCACGGAGTTGAGCGGGCACCTCCACCAGGACGGGCATCAGGCACGGAGCTGAGCGGGCACCCTCGCCGCGGCGGGCATCATGCACGGAGCTGAGCGGCACCTCCACCGGGGAAGGCATCAGGCACGGAGCTGAGCGGCACCTCCACCGGGGAAGGCATCAGGCACAGAGCTGAACGGGCACCTCCACCGGGGAAGGCATCAGGCATGGAGCTGAGCGGCATCTCCACCAGGACGGGCATCAGGCACGGAGCTGAGCGGCATCTCCACCAGGACGGGCATCAGGCACGGAGCTGAGCAGCACCTCCACCGGGGAAGGCATCAGGCACGGAGCTGAGCGGGCACCCTCGCCGGGGCGGGCATCATGCATGGAGCTGAGCGGCACCTCCACCAGGATGGGTGGAACAAGGGGACCCTCCTTTGTCTTGGCAGAAAAATGAGCAGTCCCTGCACAGTTCCCTGCCACCAGCACCTACCGATTCCCTCGGCTGCTCTGCCACCCCCTTCCCACCTCTTCAGGAGGCCCTCCTGCACCTCAGTCCCGCCATCCCTGAGCACCTCTCCTTCCCAGGGAGCCTGACTGCCTCTCCTCCCTGATCCGCACCCTCCATTTCCGGTGGGAGCCCTATTGGGTGACAGGATGTCACGGCCCCTCTGGTCTCCCCTGGGATGGCCCCTTGGCTTTGTTTGTCCCCACGGCTGACACAGACAGATTCCTGAGGACACAAAGGCCGAGTTTGTGCAGAGGAGGTTCTGGCATCTGAGCCCTGTGTACAAATTCGAGGCTGGCCGGCTACGTAAGGCCTAAGAAACCACTCCAGCTAGATTAGGTGAAGAGGCCAGGACCCCGGACAGGTGGGGCCGTCGCCCGCCCTCTCTGTGTCTCCACAGACAGCCACAGTGCTCCTCCGTCTTCCCCTGCATCTTCTCCGCATGGTGGTGGGCCGGGTCCGACCCCTCCATCCTCCTGGGTCTCTAGGAGTCTTCCCGAGGCTTCTCTGTCACCACCCTCCACCCGCTTCATCTCCTAGGACCTTCGCCTCCAAAGCCCTGGAACCCTGGGAGAGCCACGCTCCTCTGTGCCGTCCACTGTGGAAACTAAAGGCATGAAGCTCAGGGCTGGTCAGAACTTGGGAACAGCGATGCAAGCCCACACCACTCACCTGGTTGTTCCTTGGCTACACACACACACACACACACACACACACACACACACACACACGCGCGCGCGCGCGCTCCACCCTTGCTTTCTTGTGCCTCTTTCTGAGGCTCCTGCCACTAGGAGGTGAGGTCCCTGGCTGGACCTCTGTGCCCTCTGCAGGCTCTCTGCCCTCCTGGGGGCAGGGGGATGATGACGGGGGGGGGGGGGGGCGGGGGGGGAGGTCCTTGCTGGGCGTTGCCATGGTGGGGGGGAGGGGCCCCTCCCCCATTCTCCCATTGGTCACAGGGGATGAAATTGCTGCCGACTGAGTGTGAAGAAAATAGGAACGAAACATTTGGAAGAGCATTGACTAAAGATTCTATTTCCAGATGCCATTGTTAAAATAATTATACATATTTTAATAGACTTCTTTTTCAGAGCAGTGTTGGGTTTCAGGAAATGTTTGCAGAGAACAAGGTTCTGGTGGTGTTATAAAAGACGGGCAAGCAGTCACCGACGGGCGACCGTTTGGGTAGGACCCCTGGCTGGTGGTGTGAGTAACATCTGAGACCAGTACCCTCACAACAAGGCGCACTGTGTGTTAGGAAATGGGGCTGCGAGCGTTAGGAGAGATGAAGCGGACGAAAGGAGAGGAAGAAAGCGGAGACCTCAGCAGACCAGAACAGGCTTTGATCATGCTGCAGAGGGACTCCGTGGACACCGGGCAGGATGGAGAACCACGGAGCAGGGAGTGGGGGGGGGGCTAGGTTTTTATATGTTCAAGGGAGAGACCTTCCTTGGAATGTCTTTGTCCTCTCCTGTTGGGGTTTTGGTAGGGTATCCTTCTGACACCAACAGTCCCACGCTTTCAGATAAGGTCAGGGGTGAGGTTTTCCTGAGAACGGGGTAGGGGGGCAGGGGAGGGAGGTTCCCTGGGGAGGACGGTTGTGGGAGCAGCAAAGAGAGCAGAACAGGTTCCCGCCACTGTGTACAAGAGGCACCATGGCGCTGTATGCCCAGCCCTTGGGCAGTTACCACCCAGATCCCTCGTGATTCTGAGACTGGGGGGTCGCCCTCTGCACTCCAATAGAGGAACAAGGGCTTATTGTACAGAAAGAATCACAGGGATGGAATCTGTCCTGGGCATCAGAGCTCCGGCAGGGGCCACGCCAGGGCTGGGGCAGGAGAGGCAGCCCACAGGGTGCTTGTGACCTGGCGGGGAACCCCTTCCCTGGGCGGGGGACTTCAGGGCACTGGTCTTGGGGCCCAAGATGTGACTGGAGCCTTGGCAAGCCATCCGGGCCCTGCCCAGCTCTTACTCTCCGCCAAGTGCTCCCTAGCCAGGCACTGTTCTGCGCCATCCTCAGGCCAAGGTCTGCCCCTGGAACCTTGGAAGGTGTTTGTATCTTGAGATGGGGTCTTTTTAATAGAACAGTTTTGATTCTCTTTATGTAGTTGTTCAGAGGAGTGACCACTCAACATGTCAGTTTGCAAACGCAGTGCGTCTGGACCTACACCACCCCTTCCACCTTCTCCCCATCACGCCTAGCCCAGCCCCACTTCAATTTTCCTAATCTTTGAGGATATGCATTGAATATAGTGACTGCACCCTCCCCTGCCTCTCTCTGTCTACCCGTCTCTAGAGATGAGGGTCTTTATGGGGTGACAATGATGTCACTGGGGTGGGCCTTAAACCAGAGGACTTGTGTCCACTTTGAACTTCTAAGGAGATGGGACACTGATGCGTGGAGCGTGGAGACACAGCGGGAGACGGCTTCCTCCAGGAGCAAGGCCTCCGCAGGACCCACCCCACGCGTGGTCACGGCCACGGGCTCCAGACTCCAGACCTTGAGACAAATGTTCTGTCATTGAAGGCTGCTGCCGCCCCAGCTGGCAGATCCAGGCATGAATTTCCATGGTTAGTGGGCAGACAGAGAGAACACAGCCCCACGTACAAGCATCGACCCACAGCCAGCACGTCATTACCACGTGAACCCAGAGGAAGGCTGACCAGCTTCCAGAGGAGGTGAAGACAAAGCAAGGAACAAACACATTTCACAGAAAGGATTGAGAATCTGAATGTCATTGTCAATACCGGATGCCGGAAATCAAGAGCCTGCCACGAAAACAGCCCCAGGGAACTGAGTCCTGCCCAACCCCACCGGCTCAGAGACCTGGCAGAACGAGCCTGCTTGTTTACCAAGACACCCCACCCTCTCCCCATGCCTTCCCAGGAGAAATCGGCCTCACCAAAATCAGGGAGGAAAACAGAAAAAGAGAGGAAAATCCGAGCATCCTGGAACGGTCCTAAACAGACCTGGCCAGGTGAGAACAACCTATTGCTACATTCAGACATCCTGATGTGTTTACACTTCTGGGCGAGCATTTGAGGTAGAATTAGTGCTATGGGTTCTGGCAACTAGCAGAGGGAAAATGGAGACCATTATTAACTGCAGGGGAAGAAAGGAGCCACTGCGGGCTCAGCTTCGAGGAGTGTTTGCAGTATTGATCTAGAGGAAAGCGTATCATTACTGCTCTGAGTGGAGGCCCGCGGCTGACCGGCTGTGGAGGGGGGAACACGCAGGCTCTTATCTGCCCACAAAGGTGTGGGTAGATAAGGGATGTGTGCACACCAGCTTTGGGAGGTAAAATACAGCATTTGTCAGGAAGGAGATGAAGATGTGTGCCGGGGAACGGGGGCTGGGACTCCTGGCTCTGAGCCAGTGAAGATCTTCCTGAGGACTTGGACCCCTGACCCACAGTACCCATAACTGTTTCATCTCCTGGGGTGGCAATGATAAATGCCCACAAATAGGGCTCTTAAAGCAATGTGAATGTACCTTTTCTGAGTCTGGAGGCCGGAAGTCTGAGTGAGATCAAGTGTAGCAGAGCCTCAGGTCCTCCTCCTTGCCTCTTCCAGCTGCTGGGGCCCCGGGCAGCCCTCAGCTACGGCTGTTTCCCTCCACCCCTGCCCGGTCTTTACCAGCCTCTTCTGTGCCTCTTAAACGAAACTTGTCTTTAGATGTAGGGCCCTTTCCATAACCCAGGTTAATCTCACTGGAGCGCTTTCACTAATTTCATTGGCAAAACCCTTTTCCAAATAGTCGCATTGCTGGCTCTGGGGTCAGGATGTGGCTGTGTGGCACAGCATCATTCAACCTCCCACAGGAGCTTTGGCTAAAACAAAGGCAGGTTACAGCTCAGGCTTGCTGCAATGCACGCCTGTGGGGAGCCCCCCACCCCCAGTGCCTCTGGAGATGGAAGCTGTGGCCTCCACACTCCTGGGGATCTCCAGGGCTAGCTCCTAGCATCCTGCATCTCCCAGGAAAGAGCACTCAGTACCCACAGCCCATGAGGTGGTCTGAGGCCAGCCATGCTCCTGGACTTGGCCTGTTCCAGATATGGCCTGGGAACCAGGAGCACTGCTGGGAATGACAGAGCCCAAAGCCTGAGTTCCCCATCAGATCCAGGCAGGGCAGAAGCCGGGGTGTGCAGAGAGGAAGAGAGAGCATGCTCTACCATCCTTAGCTCACTGCGGATGCCCAGGGAGGAAGGAGACTCTGGGGAGGAGTCCCATGGGGAGGAGGCCAGCTAAGCACCAAGTCTCAACCCTAGAGGATTTCACAGTCCTCTTAATAAAGGCCAGTGGCCCCCACAGGCACACTCCATCTCCCGTGCAAATTGATTTGCCTTCGCCTTTCTTATTTTCCCCCCCCCTTTCAACAATTAGTGCTTGAAGAGGCTGGTTTTAAATCAGGAAAATGAGACATCAGACTTCAAACCGGCTGACAAAGAGGCTGAGCAGCCGGCGGGAGCTCTGAGCTGTCCATCTTCTGCTGAGATCAGGAGGGGGCCCCGTCCCAGGGGGCAGGGACTGAGGACTGGCTGAGAGAAGGACCATGGGGACTTGGGACACTGGCTCTGAAACAGACTGGGGATTCTCTTCCTCCTAAAATTATGTTGTAGTGACGTGTACCGAGCGCCCTTTCTAAAGGGGTTCCGTGGGGTGCTTCCACATAGGCATACAGCATGCACGGAACAAAGCCGGCGCTGTGGATCCTCTTCCCCACCCCAGCCCCTTGCAGTGGACAGTCCACCTCAGGTCCACCGGAGGAGAAGACATGAGTGCCCCACTCCCAGGTCTGGCTATGCACCACGGTGCAGTGCCAGCCATTGTGCAGCCAGGGCAGGGCTTCACTCTTCATGGCTAGATACTACTCTGCTGCAGGCATGGACCACAGCGCTCGCCCGGCCCACTCATTCACCGGCTGAGAGGGGCACCTGGAGAGAAACAAGCTCGGGGACGCCTCACATGCAGACACGGTGGGAGGCATGTGGCCTGCAGCCAGGCCTCCTCCCCTCACCCCGGAAATCTACCTAACATACTGTGTGGGCATTTCCACAACCCCAGGGAGAGCCCCACTTGTAAGACACTGTGGCTTCCTACCTGTGTCTGCAAAAACCCTGGGCCTCAGTTTACCCCAGCTGACACCTTGACCGTCATCTCAAAGAAGACCAAGCAAGGACCACGCAGAGAGAAAGCTGTCCCTGGGTCCCTCGCCCATGGCGACATATGAGTGCTTATTGCTCCAAGATGCTAAGCTTTGTGGTAATGAGTTACATAGTGACAGATAAGCAAAGGAAAGAGGGGAGGAGGAGGGAAGGGATGAGGACAAGAAAGGAGAGGGAAGGGGAAGAGAGGGGAGGGAAGGGGAGGAGAGGGGAGGGAAGGGAAGGGGAGGGGAGAAGAAAGAGATGGGGAGGGAAGGGGAGGAGAGGGGAGGGGAGGGTGGTTTGGTTTGGGGAGCTTCTCTGGGCAGAGCGGGGTGTAGGTCTGGCTCAGGGCCTCCCCCTGGTCCTCAGTGGCACCTGGGCTCTGGCAGGATGAGCTGTGCACTTGCCCACTGCTTGCGGCTGCCTGCCGAGGTGGGAGCTCTCCCTGGGCCTTTGCAGGAATATGGACACGGGCTCAGATCTACAATTTCTGCCTGGGGTGTGGAGCTCACCCCCAGTGCAGGGACCGTGGGTAGGCACTCCACACCGCTGCCTTCCAGCCACCCACCCAGATGCCTACCGCATGAGTCCTGCTCATGAAGCACCCCAGCCCGGCTGCGCTGCCCAGCTCCCCCCCCCCCTGCAGCCCTGAGCACAACCCACTATGGGACCACTCACCCCCACTGGATGAGCACCATTGGAAGTGAGGCCCAGCTCCCAGTGTGGGCAGAGAGGATGGCCAGCCCAGCCCTCTAGGTAGACACACCTGGCCCCACTGGTGGAGATGGCCTTTGACCACCAGGCCATTCTGGGGTCCACTCCTACCTTAAAGGCCATCCTGCTCTCTCCTCTATGCCAAAGAAGCATGAACTGCCTGTAGGAGAAGAACACGGGGTCCTCCGTGACCCCAGAAGCTTCCTGAGAAGGAATTGTGGGGTCTGAAACCACTGAGCAAAGCCCCACACTGTCAACGCTTCCGCCATCACATCACATCTGCTCAGTCATGTCCAGTCCCAGTGCAGCACACACTTCATCCCAGCCTGCCCCAGGTCCCCACTGCCAAGATGAGGAAAGAGAGGCACCAAGACATTGGGCCATGCGTCCAAACCACAGGGAAGTAGTCAGGGTGCCTGGAACCAATGCACAGCACACCAGCTGTGTGGCCACGTTGCTATCTCCAGAGAGACTGGTTATTCTGAATGCATGGAGACTTCAGTGCTGAGCAGAGCCTGAATCCTGTTCCACCTTGAACAAATGCGCATCCTATGGATGGATGGAAGGATGGATGGATGGTGGATGGGCAGATGGATGGATGGGTGGGTGGATGGATGGATGTGTGGATGGATGGGTGAATGGATGGATGGGTGGATGGGCAGATGGATGGATGGGTGGGTGGATGGATGGATGTGTGGATGGATGGGTGGATGGGCAGATGGATGGATGGGTGAGGGATTGATGGGTGGGTGGAGAGATGGGTGTGTGGGTGGATGAATGATGAATGGACAGATGTGACTAGTATGTCAATCAGTGGGTGGATGGATGGATGAGTGAGTGGATGGATGGTGTGTGTGTGTGTGTATGAGTGTATGGGTGGGTGGGTGGATGAATGAGGAGGTGGGTGGATCAGTGAGTGGAAGGATAGTGGATGGGTGGATGGGTGGGTGGGTGGGTAAATGAATGTAAGGGTGTGTGTGTGGGTGAGTGGATGGATGGATGGATGGATGGATGGATGGATGGATGGATGGGTATATGGATGGATGGGTGGGTGGATGGGTGGATGGATGGATGGACGGTGATGGACAGATGTGATTGGTGTGCCAATTAGTGGGTGGATGGGTGTGTGAGTGATGATGGCTAGATAGAAGGGTTAGATAGAAGGGTAGATGGATATATGAAAGGAGGGAGGGAGAGAGGGAAGGAAGGAGGGAGGCTAGGATGATGAATGGATGGATTTCTCAGTCCACGTCTTCAAATGACCAGATGCTTTGCTCCCTGACTGGTGCCATACTCCCAGCAAGTCTATACCTCCCAGGCCTCTGCAGACATGGGGGCCCATAGTTTCCGGAGCCATGTCTAGTTGGGACTGCCCAGTGGAGGAAAGGTCCCAGCATGTGCACTGCCCGCAAGCAAGCCCTCCCTCCCCAGGGCGGCTCCAGCAGGACAGGCCCCTCCCACCCAGCCTGGAGTTTCTTATCTGCAGCTGGCCTCCTCTGAAGGCAGATTGGCTGGGCTGTGGGGGCTGGGCTGGCTGGCCCGGGATTAAATCCCTGCTTTGACCACACTGGGGAGGTGGTGCCCTTGAGTTGATGTCACAATTTTCTCTTTCCCCTAATTAAATAGACAGCCCAGGCAGCAAAGGGGAGGAGAGAAAATTAAGAATTGAAGGCATTTGTCTGCACAAGTCCGGTGGTTCCAGGCCTTCCATTTAGTATTTAAAAGCTCCCTGCATGTCTGCCGCACAGAGATAGCAGTAGTGAGGGAAATGGCAATTTCGCCCCCCTCCCGCCAACCACGGTGCGCACGGGGAGGGGCGGCTTCGGGAGCCAGCCAGGGTGCTCCTCTGCTGTCCAGGAAGGCTGAGACCTCTCCAGGAAAGGCTGGGCCACTGGCTAATCCTAGCTCCTCTGCCTTAGACCTTTGTCCTCCGGGTGGAGCAGAAGCAAGCTCTGGAAGCTATGAGGATTGGGGTGGGGGACAGCTGGGCCCTTCCTGTCCCACAGCACAGGCTGGACACTGCTAAAAGACTGTTCTGTGTGCAAGGCCAGCAGACAGCAGCGGTCCTGGGGACAGGAGATGCCGCTTCCCCAGGAGGGGGCTCTCCTACCCCCTGTGCGGAAGCTGCTGTCCCAACAGGTTGCTCAGAGACATGGAGGACAGGGCCTGGCTTTGCCCTTCTTTCCTCCCTGGCCCGGGGCTGAGCGTGGCCTCTAAGAGTCCCAGGAAAGACTTGGACACAGCAGGTGACACTTGGTCCAGGATTGCCAGCCAGGGCTGGCCATAGCTCTGGAAGTGGGGAGGAAGGGCGAGGGTAGAGGAGGTGGGCAGCCTGGGAGAAGGGGGTCCTGTACTCTATCACTGGGAAGATTTGAATCTCCCTCAAGGAAACAACAGCCGGGCGTAAGGGAGGACATGTGGGAAGGAGGCACAGGCGGGCACGGGAAGGAGGCACAGGCCGGCACGGATTGGCTGTGGGGCACAGGCCTCCCGCTCGGAGAGGCTGGCTGTCCCCAGGGACAAGGCGGCAAGGTGGTCTGGAAGGATCTTTAGGATAAGCAGGTGTGGGGTCCAGTCGCCCCCTCCCATAGTTGTAGGTATTCAGTGACCTTTGGCGCTCAGAGTCTGAACCTTCCGCCCATTATTTCCTGACAGTTTGTTTTGCCTTGCATCGCTGTGCCCTGGTTTGGAGTCACTGAGACTTTGCCCGCCTGTGACGCTCCCTCAGACACCTTGGGCACCACGTCCAGTCCCAGGTACTCTGCGACCACCAGCGCCCTCTGGCCACGTCCAGCTGACCCCTCCCACAGGACCGCCCTTGTCTGTTTGGTGATGCTGACTTGTCCACCCTATGTCCCTCCATGCTTAGCGAGAAGACCCTGCACCCCATGGAGAAGACGGGCTGGCCCTCTCACCCCAGAGGTGCCCCTGCCCCGACCTTGTCTCCATGGAGACCATCTGTGGATCTGGGAGCCCACCGCCCAAATGCCCAGTGCCTCCAGGCTCTGCCTCCCCTCCCAGCCCCCCCCTTCCTGCCTGCCTCCTCGGCCCTGACCTCCTCCCCGCAGCAGGTCCTCTGGCCCTGCCCGCTGCGACCCCCACACCCCCCAGGGCTTGCTCTCTCAGAGGCAGGAAAGGCCCTCACCAAAGAACAATAAAGCGCGTGCTGACGTCTGAGTGGACTCTGCCCCATCTTGGGGCCAGTTCAGGAAGTTGGTGAGTGCACACTGGACTGGCCCCGCTGTGTCCCAGGGCCAAAGGCACCAAAGAACCCCGGTGAGCAATGAGTCCACTAACCTGCCCTCTCCATCCCGGCCTCTTCCTGGTAGAAATCCCCTGACATTGGAAGAGGATTTTAAAGATGAGGACAGAGCAGGGGTGACTGGCACCCACCGAACACAGGCAGCTCAGGGCCGGTTCTCAGTGGGAGGCTTTGGATGGGCTCTGAGATGACTTCTGTGGATGCTGGAGTGTGGGGCAGAGGTGGACAGGCCAGGCCGGGGAGGGACGGCAAACTGTCCAGGTGGGTGGGGAGGGGGGCAGGACAGGCTGGGACCTGGTGTCTGAGGAGGTGGGGGAGGAGAGAGGGGAGGGGCGCAGGCTGGAGCGCCCGCTCTGCGTGGGCCTTGCTGACCCCACACCGGCCTGTGACCCACCCCTGTTGCTCCCACCTGATGTGGAAGGCCACAGAGTCCTGTCCTCCCCTGGCGTCCAGCACATAAGAGACCTTGCCCAGGCTCAGTGGATGCCTGGCCCGTCGTGGCTGGGGCAGGGGTCTGCCCTGGATGTGGAAGCCCAGCCTCCTCAGCCCCTCTGCCCCGCCTCTGCCCTCTTGGAGAATCTGCCAGAGCTCTCAGCTGAGCTGGGCATCTCCAAAACCCAGCCATCCTGACACAGCTGTGGCGGCCGTCAGCGAGGTCCAGGTAACCACGGAAACATCGACCTATGCCCCAGGGATCCCCCAGGGATGGACGGGCAAGGCCTGATGGCAGAGCGGTCTGGAGTCTCGGCATGCCATCTAAATGCCAAACACTTATTAATCTCACAGCACGAGGCCCTGAGGTTATCCTCCCCCCCACACCCCTCATTGCCTTTGTCCGGGATATAATTGTCTGCCTGCCTCTCCAATTCTGTGATTAATTGCTTTGAGGAAGACAGCTCGGTGGCTTAACCCTTTCCCCTTCTGCTTTGGTTTCTGAGGATTTGACAGATGCCACTGTACCTGACCACAGAGGGACCAGGTCCCTGACCCAGGGGTCTGACTCCTCCTGGGCACCAGAATCTAGCCTCAGTTTCCCCATTTCTAAAGAGCCGGTAACACCTCTGGCCCCGCTTGCTGGTTAATGCATCTGCTCAGTCAAATTCAACCCCAGCCTCCTGACGAGGATTAGACACATCCAAGCGTGTCTATCGCTGCAGTCAGCTGTGCAGGGCTGTGGCGGGGAGAATGTGCCAGCATTGGAGACCTGAGGGAGCCGGGCAGGGTCTCCTCGGGCCTCCCGCATGATGAGCCATTTCCAGGGCTGGGGGGCAGGACCCACCCTGGAGGAGGGGTCCTGGAGGAGGGGTCCTGGAGGAGGGGTCCTGGCGGCAGCATGGAGCAGGTCCATCCGCAGCACCTGGGTGTGCAGACCTGCTCTGCAGCGAAGCAGCAATGAGCAAGGGGCCCTCATGAGGTCTCTGGGACCCTGCAAGGCCTCTGGTACCCCACCAGGCCTCTAGTACCCCACGAGGGGCAGCCAGGACAGATGAGTAAACACCACCTCCAACGCAGAGGCAGCAAAGCAACCATTAAGGTTCCACTCGTGGGGACAGGCTGCCCGAGGGGGACATGATGTCCTTCCTGTCCTCCTGTGCCAGGCCCACCCATCCCAAGAGCCCCTTCCCCCTGCACTTGTCACTCCAAGTTAAGAAGAGCTGACAGAGTGGGGGGCTCTGTGCAGCTCCAAACTACCTGTGAGCCAAAAGCTGAGCAAGGGGCTGCCTCGAACCCCCGGCCCAGGCCACGGTAGTGAGTGGGGGGGGGGGCACTGGCAGGGCTGGGCCCACAGGCCAGGGGCTCGGGGTCCAGGGCCTCCTGAACACAGCAAGCTGCAAAGGGAGAGCCTGGAGGGGAAGAGGAGAGCGTGCAGGGTGGGGGTAAGACCAGAGGCAGAGTCCAGGGCTCTGAACCACAGAGCAAGATGGACGGTGGGCCCAGCCCAGCCAGCTCTGGTAGAGACACCAGTCCCCTTCTCCAGGCCCCAGAGGCCAGCATGGTGGAAGTGGACACAGCTGTCCACCCAGGACAGGGCTCAAGACAGCTGGGCACACCACCTGCCCTTTGCAAAGTTCAAGGACCCCTGAAAACAAGGAGAAAGATGATGAGAAATCCCCAAGCAAACAACGTGCTCCAACTTCATGCCCGAAGAGAGCATCCCCGAGGCACAAGCACAAAATGCCAGTGACCAAGAGAAAGCGCATCTCAGGTGGTGTGATGGGCGCCGGAGGAACCCAGGACGGCTGCACATGAGCAGCCTCCCTGCGCGGTCGCAGACGTGAGACCACAGCAGCCGCTTCACGGGGCCTCGGAAACAAGTTAACGCAGCAATTTTGCACCCATCCAAATGGCTACGGTGGGAGCTAGGCAGGGTGATCCACATCCACAGTCCCAACACTCGGAGGGCAGAGGCGAGAGAGTCGTGAGTTCGAGTCCAGCCTGGGCTACATAATGAAACTCTATGAAAAGAAAAGGAAGGGAAAGACAGAAGGAGGGGGGAAGGAAGGAAAGAAAGGAAGGAGGGAAGAGGAAGAGCGAGGGGAAGAGAGGAGGGAGGGAGGAAGAGGGCAGGAAGAGCGTGCTGGTGGAGAAGCAAGGCTGTGAGCATCCGGTAAGCACGCCAGCACGGCGGGACAGCGGGGCCCCTGCAGGCCAGCACTTAGCACCCCAGCTCCTGGAAATAGATCGTATTGTCAGAAATAAACAGCGCTGTCCATTTGCAGGACCAGGCATTTGACCCTGAGTGGCAAATCAGGAGTAGCCTGCCGCACAGTGGGAGGCCCACAGGAGGCCAGGACCAGTCAGAAGGGGCTGGGAAACAGGTGCAAACTGTGTGCATGCCTGGCAGTGCTCGCCCGGAAAAGCCTTCCACCGCACACCACAGGAGCTCCCTTCTGAAGTTTGATCGGCCTCCCAGGTGCCCGAGTTCGAACTACCCTAGAGAGGGTCACCGCGCTTCATAGACAGTGTCTGTGACTGGATGTGAACCCCGAGAGCACTCGGACCAGTGAGGAACTGGGGAGGGGTCCCCACACACCCCGCACGCCCCGTGCACCCCTCACGCGAGCTATAACTGACATCGTCACCTGAACATGGTCCAAACATCAGACAGACACGTCTTGCACAATCACCATTGAAGTTTGCCTCACTCAGGCTGACCTCTGAGTTCATCCAGAGCGTGGACGGTGCCTGGGCTCCTCGCACGTCAGAGCCAGGCGGACACATCACTGCAGTGGCCCTGGAGACCAGAGGCAGGCAATGGTCACCTTCCCTTCTCTGATGCCCCAGCATGCGGCCAGCAGGGGCTGTGAGGGTCAGGCCCAGCAGGCTGGCTCCCGTGTCCAGGGATTGAGAGCTGAGGGTTGTAGCTGGCGTGCCTGGAGATGCTGGACCTAGCCCAGTGTCCTCGTTCTACTCCAAGGGCTGGTGGGCTTTGCACACATCCTCCTCAGTGGACAGCCCTGAGCACTCTCGCTTTGAGTCACTGCTGTGTTTCACCTGCTAACAGCCCCTCCCCCCCAGAGCCACAGCCCACAACAGTGCCCCCCATCCCCCCCATGCTACAGCCCACAACAGTGCCCCCATCCCCCCCATGCCACAGCCCACAACAGTGCCCCCATCCCCCCCATGCTACAGCCCAGAGTCAGACAGGCAGGGAGGGACCACCCCGCTGCCCTCCTCATTCAATCTCCCTTCCCAGAGAGAACCACGGCCAGCAACCAGACATTTATCATTCGCTTGTATTTTCCTCTTTTACTACGTTTTTATGTTCCCATAAACAATGTACAGTGTTCTTTCAGAGGGTTTTAAATTTTATCTAAATTGTATGCCACCACGCGCACCGGGCTGGTGTTCGCCTTCGGTGTGCAGACTCAGCCGCCTTGAGTCATGGTGTTCAAGTTCAGATGCAAGTGCCAGCTCTTATCCTGCACACGCCACAGGAGGCTGACACGCGTGCGGGGTGAACGCGCTGGCCCCCAGCGTTCCCCCACACGAAGGAGGCACAGGGACATTCCTTCACACAAATGCACACCGCCCCGTGAATCCCAAGGAAGTTTCTAGAAGCAACGTTGCAGGGGGCTGTTGGCCCGGAACCACAGAGGGACGGAGCGGGTCTCATCCATGGCTCAGGGCAGACCCCAAGGGCTGCAGGCAGACTCCATGGGAGGCCCAGCTTCCGCAACCTCCCGGCGGGCTGTGAAATGGCACTATTGAATCAGCTGCCCTTTTCCCCAGGTAAGAACGAGCCGGTGTTTCTTTTTGCCTGTAGTTATTTGCCGTTTTGGACTTCTGCCGGTTTGTGTGTGAGGTCTCCTCTGTCTGCCTCGTGGAGGCCGGGAGGCTCTCACAGCCTGGAGGCTGACAGCGCCGCTCCGCTCTGTGGTGCTCTCCCTCCAGACTCAGTGCTCCTTTGTTCACAGCCTCTCACTCAGTAATTTTCTAAGGCCTGTCTAGGTGTTTCATGGACACAAAACTCCTTCCTCTTCACAGCTGAGTAGTATTGCATTATGTGGGTCTGACACAACACTTTACAATGGCTCACATGTGGGCGTTCAGTAGGTTGTTGGAGGTTTTGACTTGCCATCAACAGACCTGCTGTGGGCCTTCGCTCCGGAGATCAGGAATGGCCCTCTCGAGGGGCCTGGCTGGTTCACATGGTAGGTGTATGCCTCACTTGTAAGCAACTGTCAACCTAGCTGAGCGCAGTAGCTCATGTCTGTAATTCTAACCACTCGGGAGGTAGAGATTGAGAGGACTGAGGTTTAAGGACAGCCTGGGGGGAAAGTACCCAAGAGTCCCTATCCACAGGAAAGGCTGGGCATGATGGTGAGTGCCTGTCATCCCCGCCACACAGGCGCATAAGTAAGAGAATCATGGTCCTGCCACGTGGGGCACGAACGGAGATCCTCTCTCAAAAGTAACCAGAGTCCAAAGGGCTAGAGGTGTGGCTCAAGCGGTAGAGGGCCTGCCTAGCAAGCTCAAAGCCAGGAGCGGAAACCCCAGGACCTCCAGAACAGAAAAGAAGAAAAGAAAGAAGCAGTTGAGTCTCTTTCCCAAGTGGCAGTACCACTGGGGTCCCCCACCTGCCACCCCCACCTTGGGGCTCATCTCTGGCCGCTGAGACACGTGTGCAGATGTGTCTCACGGGGGCTCTGGCTCACCAAGGTCAACCAAGGTTAATGCCTCCTCAGCCTCGCACTCCTGCATTCTGTCTTTGTTGAAGTGTCTGTTCAAATCTTCTTTATTGAATTGTTGGGTTTTGAGAGCTCCCTGTGTCGTCTGGTTAAAAGTCCTTGATTAGACACATGGTTTACAAAACATTTTCTTCCTCTCTATGGCTTCTCTCTTCATTCTGGTTTAAAAAAAACTATCTTCCAAACAGCAGATGTTTAAAATCTTGTTGAAGTCCAATTTGTTCTTTTGTTAAGGTTTTTCTTTTTTTTTTTAACGTCATGTGATGAAATCTCTGTCTCAATGAGGTTACAAAGGTTTTTCTCTATGGTTTCTTGGAGATGCTTCATAGATTCAGATTTAGGTCTTTGATCCATCAGAATTGAATGTTTGCATATGGTGCAAAGCCTGGATTGCTATTTCTTTTAGGGGTGTTTAATTGTTCCAGCACCATTTGGGGAAAATAGCGTCCCTTCCACTGAATTAGCTTTGCACCTTTTTTTTTTTGAGAATCATGTGTCCATATGTGTGCAAGTCTATTTTGAGCTTCAGATTCTGTTCCATTGGTATGTCTGTCTGTTTTTGTGAAGTGTCACTCTGTCATGTCGCTGTAGTTTCATAACAAATCTTGAAGCATCCAATTTTTGAAGGTTTTAATGAAAATTATTTTTATTACATTCAGACTTTTATATTTCCCTGTGAATCTTAGAATCCGTTGAAAATACCTTTGAAAGATTTAGATTTTTACTGGGATTGCGTTGAATGTATAACCCAACTTGGAGAGAATATCAACAATATTTTCCTTTCCATTTTCCTTTCCTTCTTTGTCAGTACTGGGGTTTGCATTTAGGGGCAGACGCTTGCTAGGAAGGTGCTCTATCACTTAGCCACACTCCCAGTCCAGCAGTAAGGGAGAAACAGATGTACTCTGGCACATAGACAGGTACATCCCCATTTACTCTGGTATCTTACTTTATTCAGCAGGGTTGTGCAGTCTTTCAATCTACATTTTATCAGATTGGTTCCATATGCCACAGCTCAGATGCTTTCCTAACAGCACTCACATTCACTTCCTACCTGTTTCTTGCAAGTGCATAGAAATACATCTTTTTGTATACTGATCTCATACCCTGCGACATCACTAAACTCGGTTATTGTATTAGGAAGCCTGAGTTTTTAAGAATCACCTTCTGTGAGTTGACGCACAGGACAATCTTGTTTTCTGTGAATAAAGACGATTTCTCTTCTTGCTTCCCGATCCTCGTGACTCCTCTTGGTCTGTCTGTTGCCTGCAGTGCAGCCTTGCACAGAAATGCTGGGTATGCCCATGCGCGGTCCGGGCACTGGGAACACATCAGGCCTGAATAAAAGATAAGCAGATGATCCTCAATCAAAGATATGCACAGAGCTGTGAACATTTCATGGGTGGCTCTCATTGGCTACATGTAGTCTCCTGTCCCTTATTTCTGAGGGTTTTTTTTTGAGTCATAAATACAAGTGTTGGACAAATACGTTGTCAAATATTCTTCTAGAACTATAGGTGTAGCTCACAAAACAGTAAACTAGACTGGCTGACCAAATGTCCAATCACTGGCAGCTGAGCAGCCAGTGGCTCACACCCGTAATCCTAACTATGCAGAAGGCTGAGACGTAATGATCGCAGTGCAAAGCCAGCCCTGGGCAGACAAACATGAACTTTTGTGTCTGTAACTGAGTAGCAAAAAAGCTAGAAGTGGAGGTATGATTTAAGTTCTAGATCAGCAGCTTGAGGCAGGGGTGGGGGGACCCTGAGTTCAGTTCCCTGTAAAGTCACATTTAAAAAAATAGATCTTGGATTCCTGGTGAAAAAAGACTGCATGACCGTGGCATATGTGCCCTTGGGTTAGATTTGATACAATTACGTCTCTAGTTTATGCATCTATATTCACCAGAGACCTTGCCCTATGGTTTTGCTTTCTTGAATACATTTCGTTTGAGTTTCAGAGTAATACTGGTATCTAAGAATGAGTTGGAAAGTGTTCATTCTGTTTGGGGGAAATGCAGTCAAAAAAGCAATGAATATCCTACAAAATTAAAAAAAGTGAGGGAAAGGGTGGGGTTGGGAGGGGTGGGTGAGAGTGTGTTGAAAGGTGAATTGATGAATACGCATTGCATTCATAAGCTGCTTCGTTAAATGGCAACTCCTTTGTACAACTACATGATGATGATGATGATGATAACAATAATGTATCTCACCCAGTTTGATTTTCTGGATGAGGCTGTACCAACCAATATTATTGTTTTCCTAAGTGCTCAGTAGAATTCACCAGTGAAGACAGTTGGACTAGTGTTCTGTTGGGAATTTTTTTTTTTTTGGGTCCGGTCGTGGGGCCTGAACTCTGGGCCTGGGCGCTGTCCCTCAGCTCTTCAGCTCAAGGCTAGCGCTCTACCACTTGGGCCACAGCACCACTTCTGGCTTTTTTCTTTTTGCTTATGTGGTGCTGAGGAATCGAACCCAAGGCCTCATGCATGCAAAGCAAGCAGTCTACCACTGAGCCACCTTCCCAGCCCCCTGTTGGGAAATTTTTTAATTACAAATTCAATGTCTCAATTGTAGTTTATTTCATGTGATCTTTTTCTTCTTAAATACATTTGTGTCTTTCAAGGAATTGGTTTTTCTCATCAAAGTTGTCAATGTATCGGTAAAAGTTGGTTCTTGCTATTCTTTTATCTTTTTAATGTCAGAACTTGTGTGTATTTCGACCTCTTCTTTATAAATCCTTCTAGTTTTGTTTTGTGTCTTTCAAAGCTAATCTAACTAGACAAATTTGTTTTTCATAAACTTTGCTCATATCTAAGAACTTTTTATTTCATTGACCTTTTCTGATGTTTTTATATTTTCAATGTCATTGGTTGTTCAGTTTGATATTTATAATTTCTCCCACTATATTTGAGTTTAACCTATTCTTCTAGTTTCTTAAAACCTAAAACTGGGTGTCCGTGGCTCATGCCTGTAATCGTAGCTACTCAGGAGGCTGAGATCTGAGGATCACGGTTCAAAGCCAGCCCAGGCAGGAAAGTCTGTGAAACTCTTATCTCCAATAAACCATTCAGAAAACTGGAAGTGGCGCTGTGGCTCAAGTGGTAGAGTGCTAGCCTTGAGCTGAAGAGCTGAGGGACAGTGCCCAGGTCCAGAGTTCAAGCCCCATGACCAACAACAATATTTTCTAATGTGTTACTATTGCTACAAGTTTCCCTACATTCTACTTATAATATCACCTGATGTATTATATTTCCACGTTAATTAGCTCCATTTTGGTATAATTTCCATTTAAAATTTTCATTTGACCCATACATACTTTGTAGGTATCTGATTTTCAACTATTTCAAGATATCCCAAATATTCTGTTTCAGACTCCTACTTTATTTTCATTGTGGTCAGAAGACATATTTTGTATGACTTGAATTTTTTTACAATTATTCTAAGTTCCATTTATTTATTTATTTATTTTTGGTCAGTCCTGGGGCTTGAACCCCAGGCCTGGACTCTGTCCCTGAGCTCTTCAGCTCAAGGTGATTGCTCTACCACTTGGGCCACAGAGCTACTTCTGGTTTTCTGGTAGGTTACTGGAGATAAGAGTCTCACAGACTTTCCTACCCAGGCTGGCTTTGGACAGTGATTCTCAGATCTCAGCCTCCTTAGTAACTAGTATTACAGGCATAAGCCACAGGTGCCCGGCTTATTCTGAGTTATTTTATGCCCCCAAATAGGGCCTATTGATTAATGTTTCATGTGATTTCAAATTCACGTATATCCTACCTGTGATGGTGGGCTGCTCTATAAGTGTCCATTAGATCAAGTCAGTTATTCAAACCATCTCTGTACCTAGCACTGCCTTGAGCATAGTCAGTTCTTGAGAGAGGTGGGTAGAATCTCAACTTCAGGTGTGCCCTTGTTTCTCCACGAAGTGCAAAGTTGTCACCCGGGGACCCTGGGGTTTTGTCTTCATGATGACCTGAACCCCTTTCCACTATGATCTTATTCTTGGTGGCTATTCTCTTCATATATTAGCATAGCCACACCTAGCTGTTTTTCTTAAATCTTAAATGGAGCAATTTAATTTTTAAAAATGAGTAGAGAAGTCCAGATCTTCCCCTCTGCGCCTCCCCTATTATTTCAGGCAAAATTAATGCATTGCAGTTGCGTGGAATTTTGACAAGTGTGTCACGTCAGATACCCACCATTGAGTGCCATAAATCTACTGCCATAAATCCCCTGTGCTCCTCCTCTCCACCCACCCCTCCTCTGTTTAGCTCGCCTATCTGTGTGGCCAGCCTTGCCTCTGGCCCCTGGTGACTTGTTTCTAGCTATAGTTTTTGTGTGTTCTTTGTTGTGTATTTATTGACTATCCCTATGATTCTATTTTGTCGCCATTGGGGAATGATGACCTCTAAGTCTTCCTTTCATAATATTAGGGGTTGCTTTGGGCTTCCTGGTAAATGTCTTCACCTTTCTACCACCCAGTGCTACTCTGCCCAAATGCAGAACAGCAACCCAACAGCCAGCCGGGCACTGCCGACTCCGCAAAGCCCCGTACTGCCGGGCTGTGTAGCTTCGTTGTGTCACATGCCTACATGTCCTTACTGCGCTGCTGTTTTACGAACACTCAGTTTTCCTTCAGGGTTTTTAAGTAACAAGAAAAAGTCTCATCAGTTTATTCTTGTATCGTGTATCCCTGGGTTCTACAAACTCTTGCATAGATCTGTACTTGTATCCTGTGTCATTTACTTTCAAGCTGGGGATGTGAGCACTTCTTGGAGTGCAAGTCTCGTCACAGTTTTTGATGTCTATAGAAAGGTTTTCTTTTCTCTTCTTTTTTTATTATTTTTTTTGTTGTCAAGGTGATGTACAGAGGGGTTACAGTTACATAAGTACATTTCTAGTTGAACTTGTTACCCCTTCCCTCATTTTTCTCCCTCTTTCCCTCTCCCCTAGCCATCCCCCCAAGTTGTGCAGATCATTTCCCACATATTGTCTTGTGAGCATCTCTGTTGCGCTGGTTCCCCCTTGTCCTTTGTCTCACCATTCTGTGTTCCCCTTCCCTTCCCTAATTCAGCTAAACATATGTACAATACCAGAGTACCAACATCAAGTACAGTGACAACAGGGAATATACCAGGGGGAAGAACACACAAAGGAAACAAGAATAACGTAGTATGCTAAAAACAACAACAAAGACAAACCTCTTGTGTCCATGTCTTGGAGCTCATTTCGCTTAGCATCATCTTCTTGTTGAAAGTTATGTTCCCTGAGCACTGAGGTCTAGGCCGAAAGCCTCTGGGCCCCATTATCTCCCAAGTGACGTATTTCATACTGAGAAAGCACCCACCATCCACATGGTTCTCCTGTCAGTGTCTCCCTCCTTTGTCGGGCGAGATGGAACTGTGTTCCTGGTCTCTGTATCAGTGCGTGCGAGCATTTCAATTAAGATGTGCCATGAAGTAGATTTCTTTGGGTTTTGAATTTGAGTTTTGTTGAGCTTCTTTCTTGGTTTGTGGGTTTCGCTAATCTAGAATTTTTCTATTATTTCCTCAAATGTGTTTACTGATCTGCCATTGAGGACTTTGAGTGCACATATATTAGATCAAATGCAGTTGAACTCTAATTATATTTTCACATTTTTAAAGTGCTCCTTTCCTTCTACTTCATTTCAGATGGTTTCTATGTGTCTTCAAGTCACTACTAATGTCTAATGAATGTCATATTCACCATTATTCCCACCCAGTCCACTTTTCATGCTGAAGTTGTCGTGTGTAGAAACTTAACTAGAGCTATGTATTTGTAACTTTTATGATTCTACCCAGCTTTTTGCCCCCTGATTAAATTTATACAGTTCTATTTCAACTTGATTTATGAATATATATATATATGTGGTTGATTTATGGACATATATGTGTTCATTTGTTCTGTATTGACTTCGATGATTATTTTTCCTCATCATGGCTTTTTGTTGCTCTCTACTCCTTCTTGCTGGGTAATGCCGTGTAGCATGCTGGGTATAAATTTTGTTTTTGTTTGATTGCTAGTTCCTTTGTATTTCTGCATTTTTGAACTCAAGGGTGAAGTTAGTTACCATAAAACAATCTCATGCTTTCAGATACATTAGAACTCACATGTGTCTAAGTACCTGTTACTCAGTGGTACTCTGTGGTCTTCTCCTTGTGTAGTCCTCCAGAGATCCATAGGCTTTGAATTTTTCCAGTTGGCTGGAGGAGCTGTCACTGCCCCTGTCCTGTGTGATGTCATCTGGAGGAGCTGTCACTGCCCCTGGCCCATGTGACATCATCTGGAGGAGCTGTCACTGCCCCTGGCCTGTGTGACGTCATCTGGAGGAGCTGTCACTGCCCCTGGCCTGTGTGACATCATCTGGAGGAGCTGTCACTGCCCCTGGCCCGTGTGACATCATCTGGAGGAGCTGTCACTGCCCCTAGCCTGTGTGACATCATCTGGAGGAGCTGTCACTGCCCCTGGCCTGTGTGACATCATCTGGAGGAGCTGTCACTGCTCCGGTCCTGTGTGACATCATCTGGAGGAGCTGTCACTGCCCCTGTCCTGTGTGACATCATCTGGAGGAGCTGTCACTGCCCCTGTCCTGTGTGACATCATCTGGAGGAGCTGTCACTGCTCCTGTCCCGTGTGACATCATCTGGAGGAGCTGTCACTGCCCCTGGCTGTGTGACATCATCTGGAGGAGCTGTCACTGCCCCTGGCCCGTGTGACATGATCTGGAGGAGCTGTCACTGCCCCTGTCCTGTGTGACATCATCTGGAGGAGCTGTCACTGCCCCTGGCCTGTGTGACGTCATCCGGAGGAGCTGTCACTGCCCCTGGCCTGTGTGACATCATCCGGAGGAGCTGTCACTGCCCCTGGCCTGTGTGACATCATCTGGAGGAGCTGTCACTGCCCCTGTCTTGTGTGATGTCATCTGGAGGAGCTGTCACTGCCCCGGTCCTGTGTGACATCATCTGGAGGAGCTGTCACTGCCCCTGGCCTGTGTGACGTCATCTGGAGGAGCTGTCACTGCCCCTGTCCTGTGTGACATCATCTGGAGGAGCTGTCACTGCCCCTGGCCTGTGTGACATCATCTGGAGGAGCTTTCACTGCCCCTGTCCTGTGTGACATCATCTGGAGGAGCTGTCACTGCCCCTGTCCTGTGTGACATCATCTGGAGGAGCTGTCACTGCTCCTGTCCCGTGTGACATCATCTGGAGGAGCTGTCACTGCCCCTGGCTGTGTGACATCATCTGGAGGAGCTGTCACTGCCCCTGGCCTGTGTGACATCATCTGGAGGAGCTGTCACTGCCCCTGGCTGTGTGACATCATCTGGAGGAGCTGTCACTGCCCCTGGCCCGTGTGACATGATCTGGAGGAGCTGTCACTGCCCCTGGCCTGTGTGACGTCATCTGGAGGAGCTGTCACTGCCCCTGGCCTGTGTGATGTCATCTGGAGGAGCTGTCACTGCCCCTGGCCTGTGTGACATCATCTGGAGGAGCTGTCACTGCCCCTGGCCTGTGTGACATCATCTGGAGGAGCTGTCACTGCCCCTGGCCTGTATGACATCATCTGGAGGAGCTGTCACTGCCCCTGTCTTGTGTGATGTCATCTGGAGGAACTGTCACTGCCCCGGTCCTGTGTGACGTCATCTGGAGGAGCTGTCACTGCCCCGGTCCTGTGTGACGTCATCTGGAGGAGCTGTCACTGCCCCTGGCCTGTGTGACATCATCTGGAGGAGCTGTCACTGCCCCTGGCCTGTGTGACATCATCTGGAGGAGCTGTCACTGCCCCTGGCCCGTGTGACATCATCTGGAGGAGCTGTCACTGCCCCTGGCCTGTGTGACATCATCTGGAGGAACTGTCACTGCCCCTGTCCTGTGTGACATCATCTGGAGGAGCTGTCACTGCTCCTGTCCTGTGTGATGTCATCTGGAGGAGCTGTCCCTGACCCTGGCCTGTGTGACATCATCTGGAGGAGCTGTCACAACCCCTGGCTGTGTGACATCATCTGGAGGAGCTGTCACCACCCCTGGCTGTGTGACATCATCTGGAGGAGCTGTCACCACCCCTGGCTGTGTGACATCATCTGGAGGAGCTGTCACCACCCCTGGCTGTGTGACATCATCTGGAGGAGCTGTCACCGCCCCTGGCTGTGTGACATCATCTGGAGGAGCTGTCACTGCCCCTGGCCTGTGTGACATCATCTGGAGGAGCTGTCACTGCCCCTGGCCTGTGTGACATCATCTGGAGGAGCTGTCACTGCCCCTGGCCTGTGTGACATCATCTGGAGGAGCTGTCACCGCCCCTGGCTGTGTGACATCATCTGGAGGAGCTGTCACCACCCCTGGCTGTGTGACATCATCTGGAGGAGCTGTCACTGCCCCTGTCCTGTGTGACATCATCTGGAGGAGCTGTCACCGCCCCTGGCTGTGTGACATCATCTGGAGGAGCTGTCACCACCCCTGGCTGTGTGACATCATCTGGAGGAGCTGTCACCGCCCCTGGCTGTGTGACATCATCTGGAGGAGCTGTCACTGCCCCTGGCTATGTGACATCATCTGGAGGAGCTGTCACTGCCCCTGGCTGTGTGACATCATCTGGAGGAGCTGTCCCTGACCCTGGCCTGTGTGACATCATCTGGAGGAACTGTTACCACCCCTGGCTGTGTGACATCATCTGGAGGAGCTGTCACTGCCCCTGGCCTGTGTGATGTCATCTGGAGGAGCTGTCCCTGACCCTGGCCTGTGTGACATCATCTGGAGGAGCTGTCACCACCCCTGGCTGTGTGACATCATCTGGAGGAGCTGTCACCACCCCTGGCTGTGTGACATCATCTGGAGGAGCTGTCACCACCCCTGGCCTGTGTGACATCATCTGGAGGAGCTGTCACTGCCCCTGGCCCGTGTGACATCATCTGGAGGAGCTGTCACTGCCCCTGGCCTGTGTGACATCATCTGGAGCAGCTGTCACTGCCCCTGTCCTGTGTGATGTCATCTGGAGGAGCTGTCACTGCCCCTGGCTGTGTGACATCATCTGGAGGAGCTGTCCCTGACCCTGGCTGTGTGACATCATCTGGAGGAGCTGTCACCACCCCTGGCCTGTGTGACATCATCTGGAGGAGCTGTCACTGCCCCTGGCCTGTGTGATGTCATCTGGAGGAGCTGTCACCGCCCCTGGCCTGTGTGACATCATCTGGAGGAGCTGTCACCACCCCTGGCCTGTGTGACATCATCTGGAGGAGCTGTCACCGCCCCTGGCTGTGTGACGTCATCTGGAGGAGCTGTCACCGCCCCTGGCTGTGTGACGTCATCTGGAGGAGCTGTCACCGCCCCTGGCTGTGTGACGTCATCTGGAGGAGCTGTCACCGCCCCTGGCTGTGTGACATCATCTGGAGGAGCTGTCACCGCCCCTGGCTGTGTGACATCATCTGGAGGAGCTGTCACCGCCCCTGGCTGTGTGACGTCATCTGGAGGAGCTGTCACCGCCCCTGGCTGTGTGACATCATCTGGAGGAGCTGTCACCGCCCCTGGCTGTGTGACATCATCTGGAGGAGCTGTCACCACCCCTGGCTGTGTGACATCATCTGGAGGAGCTGTCACCGCCCCTGGCTGTGTGACATCATCTGGAGGAGCTGTCACCGCCCCTGGCTGTGTGACATCATCTGGAGGAGCTGTCACCACCCCTGGCTGTGTGACATCATCTGGAGGAGCTGTCACCGCCCCTGGCTGTGTGATGACATTTAATCCTGTGAGGTGTCCCTGCTCCAGGCTGTTGTTTTGGTCGCACTCACCTGTGCAGATCCGTACCTGACTCTGGAGGAGAGCCCTCTGCGTCTCTCCACACGTCCTTCTCTGAGGACTCAGGTGATTCTTCGTCTCTGGGAAATTGTCAGCCATTACCCTTCAAAATTGCTTCTTCACTATTTTATCCAGTGGGAGGCTCCATCTCTCCCTCGCCCTTACGTCTTGCTTTTGTGGATTTAAAAGCTATTTCATTTGATATCTTGTGAGTGGATTCTTCAGCATGGCCCTCTAGTCCAACCCTCTCCCGTATGTATCCTTCTGAGGTTTACTTCTTCTCTTACACTTCATTTTTTCGTGACTATTTCTCATTTTTTACATCCCAGATTGTGATCTGATTACACATACGCATTTGATTTCCTTCTCTTCTCACCCTACAATTTCTCACTGTTTCTTAATAGGAAGCACACCTTCGTTCCTCTCTGTAAGGAACCTGGCCATGGCTCACTGCCTGACCCACAGGCTGAGGCCCCCTTCCTGCCCCCGCCTGCCCCCAGGGCCTGTGGCCCTCTCTGAGGCTCCTCCCTGCACCTGTCCCAGCCTCCACGGCCCCTGGGCTGCCCGCTGAGCACTGAGGTTTGGTTAGGCCCTGGGATGCTGTCCTGCAGAATCTGAGGAGTCTTGTGTTTTGTTCTTTCCCCTTTCTCTCTCCTTCTCTGGGCTGTCTGGCATCTCGCTCCGGCCCTGCATGACTCCATGCAGACCGCAGAGCCTGGCTGCACAAGGGCCACCAGATCCTGACCTCCAGCCAGAAGCCCTTCTGCTCTCCATTCTCTCCTGGCCCTTGGCCCAGCACTGACTGATGGTTTCTTTGTCCCGCCCTTTGCAAGTGGATTAGGGAGGCAAACCCGGCCTCAGGCCAGGAGGCTGCCCCAGTTCACTGTCCTGCTGGGCTTTTAGTGCCATTTACCTGTGGGAGCCAAACACTCAGCCCCCACTGCTTCTGAGCCTCAAGCCAGGACACTCACAGCTCCAGCTCTGTTCCCTGTATCTGGGGCCCAGGCCGAGGCCAGTCCCCGCTGCCTCCCTCCAACCCCTTTGTGCTCCTCTGCTGCACAGCCCATTGCAGCCAGCCCTGCTTCCCACTTGAGCTTTGCCCTGCTGCCCCCAGCAGGGCCTGGGTCAGAGGAGGAGGGTTCTGACTGATCAGAGGAGGAGGTTCCTGACTGGTCAGAGGAACAGGGGTCCTGACTGGTCAGAGGAGCAGGGGTCCTGACTGATCAGAGAAGGGTCCTGACTGGTCAGAGGAGCAGGGGTCCTGACTGGTCAGAGGAGCAGAGGTCCTGACTGATCAGAGAAGGGTCCTGACTGGTCAGAGGAGCAGAGGTCCTGACTGGTCAGAGGAGGAGGGTTCTGACTGATCAGAGGAGGAGGTTCCTGACTGGTCAGAGGATGAGGGTCCTGACTGGTCAGAGGAGCAGGGGTCCTGACTGGCCAGAGGAGGAGGTTCCTGACTGGTCAGAGGAGGAGGGTCCTGACTGGTCAGAGGAGCAGAGGTCCTGACTGGTCAGAGGAGGAGGGTCCTGACTGGTCAGAGGAGCAGGGTTCTGACTGGTCAGAGGAGGAGGGTCCTGACTGATCATAGGAGCAGGGGTCCTGACTGGTCAGAGGAGGAGGTTCCTGACTGATCAGAGGAGGATGGGTCCTGACTGGTCAGAGGAGGAGGGTCCTGACTGGTCAGAGGAGGAGAGTCCTGACTGATCAGAGGAGGAGGTTCCTGACTGGTCAGAGGAGCAGGGGTCCTGACTGATCAGAGAAGGGTCCTGACTGGTCAGAGGAGCAGGGGTTCTGACTGATCAGAGGAGGAGGTTCCTGACTGATCAGAGGAGGAGGTTCCTGACTGATCAGAGAAGCAGGGTCCTGACTGGTCAGAGGAGCAGAGGTCCTGACTGGTCAGAGGAGGAGGTTCCTGACTGGTCAGAGGAGGAGGGCTCTGACTGATCAGAGGAGGAGGTTCCTGACTGGTCAGAGGAGGAGGTTCCTGACTGTCAGAAGAGCAGGGGTCCTGACTGATCAGAGGAGCAGGGGTCCTGACTGATCAGAGGAGCAGGGGTCCTGACTGATCAGAGGAGGAGAGGTCCTGACTGATCAGAGGAGGAGGTTCCTGACTGATCAGAGGAGGAGATTCCTGACTGATCAGAAGAGCAGGGGTCCTGACTGATCAGAGGAGGAGGGGTTCTGACTGATCAGAGGAGGAGAGGTCCTGACTGATCAGAGGAGGAGGTTCCTGACTGGTCAGAGGAGCAGGGGTCCTGACTGATCAGAGAAGGGTCCTGACTGGTCAGAGGAGCAGGGGTTCTGACTGATCAGAGGAGGAGGTTCCTGACTGATCAGAGGAGGAGGTTCCTGACTGATCAGAGAAGCAGGGTCCTGACTGGTCAGAGGAGCAGAGGTCCTGACTGGTCAGAGGAGGAGGTTCCTGACTGGTCAGAGGAGGAGGGCTCTGACTGATCAGAGGAGGAGGTTCCTGACTGGTCAGAGGAGGAGGTTCCTGACTGTCAGAAGAGCAGGGGTCCTGACTGATCAGAGGAGCAGGGGTCCTGACTGATCAGAGGAGCAGGGGTCCTGACTGATCAGAGGAGGAGAGGTCCTGACTGATCAGAGGAGGAGAGGTCCTGACTGATCAGAGGAGGAGGTTCCTGACTGATCAGAGGAGGAGGGTCCTGACTGATCAGAGGAGGAGGGGTTCTGACTGATCAGAGGAGGAGGTTCCTGACTGATCAGAGGAGGAGGGTCCTGACTGATCAGAGGAGGAGGGGTTCGACTGATCAGAGGAGGAGGGTCCTGACTGATCAGAGGAGGAGGGGATTCGTGACTGGTCAGAGGATGAGGGTCCTGACTGGTCAGAGGAGCAGGGGTCCTGACTGATCAGAGGAGCAGCGGTTCTGCCGGGTCAGAGGAAGAGGGGATTCGTGACTGGTTTGGATGAACACCTGCGGTTCTGTCCTCTTGTCTCCTGTTGGGAAAGTTCCAGGCCTTTCCAGACTGCTGCCTTTACACACTCTGGCACATAGCACACCAGAGAAGACTCACCTGGAGGTGCCACTGGCACGCTGTCCATATGGGGCACTTTGCGATGATCGGCCTGCCCCGGCCATGCAGGGGCTCAGTGGGGAGAGCAAGGACAAGACACAGTGTGGTAACTCGGGACAGCATGTGGTTCATGAAGAGCTGCCAGCAGAGGCCAGGCAGTGCCCAGACCACCGAGGGCACGCTCAGCGTGAGGACTTACACACCAGAAACCAGCTACTGTGGAGGCACCGCCACTCCAGGACCCCAGGGAAGCCAGGAGCCCAGCGGAGAAGACACAGCCCAGATTCCAAGAGCGCCCCCACTAGGCGGCTTCAGGGTGAGGCCGGCCAGAGCCGAAGGGCGGCCTGTGCCACAGAGGGCCATGCCGAAGGGCCACGGCCTGCTGGCTGCAAGCGCCCAGCAAACAGGCGGGAGGGTGCGGCTGAGGACCCTGCATGGCAGCCGGCAGACGCGCAGGTGGAGCATGGGGGCTGGGCTGCAGGCGCACGCTTGTGGCTGTGACACCACGCACTGTGTTCTGGTTGTGTATTGTGCGTTGTGCGTGTTACATCGTGTGTGTTGGGTGTATTTTTCTGTTGTATGTGTATTGTGTATATGTTATGTGCTGTTGTGTGTGTTGAGAATTGGGTGTGTGGTATGTTATGTTATGTGTGTTGGGTATTGGCTATGTTCTGTTGTGTGTGTTGGGTATTGGCTATGTTCTGTTGTGTGTGTTGGGTATTGGGTGTGTGGTATGTTATGTTGTGTGTGTTGTGTATTGGCTGCGTGGTATGTTATGTTGTGTGTGTTGTGTATTGGCTGTGTGGTATATTACGTTGCATGTGTTGGGTATTGGGTGTGTTTGGTGTGTGGTATGTTCTGTTGTGTGTGTTGTGTATTGGCTGTATGGTATGTTATGTTGTGTGTGTTGGGTGTTGAGTGTGTGGTATGTTATGCTGTGTGTGTTGGGTATTGGGTGTGTTTGGTGTGTGGTATGTTCTGTTGTGTGTGTTGTGCATTGGGTGTGTGGTATGTTATGTTATGTGTGTTGGGTATTGGCTATGTTCTGTTGTGTGTGTTGTGTATTGGCTGCGTGGTATGTTATGTTGTGTGTGTTGTGTATTGGCTGTGTGGTATATTATGTTGCATGTGTTGGGTATTGGGTGTGTTTGGTGTGTGGTATGTTCTGTTGTGTGTGTTGTGTATTGGGTGTGTGGTATGTTATGTTGTGTGTGTTGGGTGTTGAGTGTGTGGTATGTTATGCTGTGTGTGTTGGGTATTGGGTGTGTTCGGTGTATGGTATGTTCTGTTGTGTGTGTTAGATATTGGGTGTGTGGTATGTTGTTGTGTATGTTGTGTATTGGCTGTATGGTATGTTATGTTGTGTGTGTTGTGTGTTGGGTGTGTGGTATGTTACTTTGTGTGTGATATGTTGTGTGCTTATGCAACTACAGGGATGGAACCCAGCTCCTAGCACGTTCTCACAAGAACCTCACCACTGAGACACCCCAGAACCCAAACACGCCAGGAGTGTGGAGGTTCTCTTGGGCATGTGGAGTCCGTGCCGGGACAAGGACTCGGCTGTGAGGGCTCGGCGGGGAGCTGAGTCCCCCTCCTACCTCGCGCTTTCCCCTCTGCCCACCTCAGGCCCCGCCTGCCCTCCCGAATGCCTGTGCCACCTCTGGCTACGGCGGTGCCTGTCGCCTGCCCCAGAAGCTTCTACAGCGATTGAGCTGTGCAGCTGCCAGCCCTCGCAAGCTCTTTGGTAACCGCGATTGATTCCCAGGCTGGGGTCTAATTGCTGGCCTGTTGCTGTGATCTCAGAAAAGGCTGCCGCGGTGGGGGAGCCGGAGTGCACCTCACGCCTTCCCGGATAAAATGAAGGAGGTTTGCTCTGTCCTCCTTTGAATGGTCGGCAGGCAGGAAACCGGCGATTAGGCATCAAAGCGTGCGCGTTTATACTGCGGGGAGCGGAGGGAGGACGCACTCCTCAGCGCAGTCTGCCGCGTTGTTCCCACGGCCCGGGGTCATCCATCCAGCTCCACTTACCGGCCACGGAGCTGGCCCGAGTCCGTGCCTGGAGCCACAAGGCAGAGGGGTGGCCGGGCTGTCGGCTGAGCACCCAGGCCCCAGAATCCCAGGACAGCTGAAAGTGTCCAAACAGCCGTCCCAGCCTGGGCAGCCCAGGGCTCTGGCTTGGCCGGAGCGCTCCAGGGCAGCCTGGCCCCGGGGATGGGTGGATGGGGACTCTGTCCAGGCATGGTGGAGATGAGGAGGACCAGAAGGAGCTCCTGAGTGGAGGCAGCCAGACCCAGGCAGGTTGGGGCCTGTCCTCTCATTTCAGCAGCAAGGGCGCCTGGGGGCCTCTGTGAAGGCACTGCCTCTCAGGGTCACCCCCGTTGACGGCCCCTTGCTTTGGTTGCCTGAGTTTCCTCAGGGGTTAGGGTGGGGTGCGCTGAGCCCTGCTCTGAGTACAGCTGAGGCCCAGGTGCTCAGTCTCCATGTGGAGAAACAGACTTCCCACTGTGGCTTTGGAACTCATGAGTCCAGGGAGAGCAGAAGCCTAGCCCGGGATTTGGCCTGGAGCCTGGCCTGGAGCCCAGCCTAGGACCAGCCTGGAACCCATTCTAGAGCCCAGCCTGGATCCCGGCCTGGAGCCTGGCCTGGAGCCCAGCCTAGGACCAGCCTGGAACCCATTCTAGAGCCCAGCCTGGAGCCCGGCCTGGGACCTGGCCTGGAGCCTAGTCTAGAACCCAGCCTAGGACCAGCTTGGAGCCCATTCTAGAGCCCAGCTGGAGCCTGGCCTGGAGCCCAGCCTAGGACCAACCTGAAGACCAGCCTGGAGCCTGGCCTGGAGCCTAGCCTAGGACCAGCCTGGAGCCCGGCCTGGGACCAGCCTGGAACCTAGCCTGGAGCCTGGCCTGGGGCCCAGCCTGAAGCCTAGTCTAAAACCCAGCCTGGAGCCCAGCTTGGGGCCAGCCTGGAACCTAGTCTAGAACCCAGCCTAGAACCCAGCCTGGAGTCTAGCCTGGAGCGAAACTAGAGCTTCCTGTGGACTACTTGGGGCCTCCAGATGGGGCCGATGACCCTGAGCAGGAGTGGCAGTGTCATCTCAGTGCCCACGACGCTCTCTCCGTTCCTGGCACTGGGATGTGGGGGGAGCTATTTGGCTGTGGGATTATCTTCTGCTGCCATTGGGAAGGCCTTAGGCCTTGGGCCCCGGAGTGGTGCCAAGGGGAAAGGGTGGAGTACAGGAGGTAGGGCCCGGTGGGGCCTGTCAGCCATTGGGGCCTCGCCCGTGAGGAGGATTGTGGGACCAGCCCCCAGTCGCTCTGTGGCTTTGCAGCCACGAAGGAAGCAGTCTGCGCAGGGCCTGCCTCACCACAGACCCAGAGACCCCAGGCCCTGTGATCATGGACCAGAACCCCAACACAGAGCACACTCCCTCTTCACAAGCTGATGGATGGTCTTGGGAACTGGAAACAAGACCGGAAAGCTGGCTGACACACCTCCTCAGCAGACCCTGAGGTCATGAGACCTTATCTGAAAAATAAAGCAAAAATGGGACTGGGGCCATGGTTTGGGTGGGAGAGTGCTTGAGGCCCCGAGTTCAAACCTAGTACTGGAAAGAAAAGAGAAAGGATGTATTGATGAGGAAGGTGGTGTGCACAGAGAGGCGGAGGGTTCGCTGCTGGGGGTGGGGCCGCGACCCGGCACTGCCAGCTTCTCTGTCTTCCCCAGCCCGCCACTCTGCCACCCGAGGAGAGGGTGAGGGCCGAGGCCCCGGAGGACCCCTCTCTGGGAGCTCGCCTGGCCTGCAGGAGTCCCTATTGCACCCCGAAGCTCTGGGGACCCCCACGCGGTTTGAGCGGCCTCCGGATGAGGGCAGGGACCCTGCAGCACTGATGAGGAGGAGGAGGAAAGTGGTGACCATGGTGACTGGGCTGGCACTTGTGGCTCCACGCGGGTGTCTGGCTATGGGCCGCAGCAGCCCACCATCTTGGGCTGTGGTGACTAAGGAGCCTGCCAGGTAGCGGGGTAGCAGATGCAGATAGAGGAGTGTGTGACAGAGCCTGGTCACCTCGGGGGAGGGCTGGGCAGGGCTGGCTGGGCTGGGCAGGGGGCTGATGCTACTCCATGCCTGACTTCTCCTGGCTCTGAAGGCAAACATGGTTAAAAATAGGAGCGATTTGGGAATGCTAGTGGCCAGGTGGCCAAGACTGGTGGGTGCAGGCTCCAGTGGGCGGGGTTCTAGTGGGTGCGGCTCAGGACCCAGTGGGCGGGGTTCTGGTAGGCAGGGCTTAGGCTCCAGTAGGCGGGGCTCTGGTGGGCGGGGCTCATGTTCACATGGGCGGAGCTCGGGTGAGCCTGGCTCTGGCTCCAGTGGGAGTGGCCTTGCCCTGTGCAGCCCAGCCAGATGTATCTGCTTGGTACTAGTTTTTCAAAGCTTATTTTTAGTCTTCTTGGAAAGACCTAATTACACATAAAGAATGAGCAGGCCTCATTTGCTCTCTCTCCTCTCTTGGTTCTAGTCCTGCACAGTCTAAGGTCTAAAAGGGAGTCACGGGCCACCGGTGGCTGTATAAGTGGAAAGTACAAAGAAGCAATAGCAAAACTTTGCACTTCATCACATGACCCCATCACAGTGCTCAGTCTCCAGCTGAGGGCAGTGGCAAATCTCTGCTGGCCACCACTGTCTCCGCCTGGGGGACCCCTGGTCTCTCCAGGCTCGGAGGGGGGCCCTGCCTCTTGTCCAGGGACCTGCTCTTGTCCAACACTGTAGTCATTCCTGGACAGGCAGGAGGGGAGCAGAGCCTGGCCCACATGCCTGGGCCCCGACTCCTCCCTGGGTGGCCAACAGTGTCCCTGGCGTCGGAGCAAGGCCAGCTTTCACCAAAGTACCAGCGGCCAGGAGTGCCAGGATGTGGAGCTAGATTCCTCTTCTGCAGGACGCCTGGCACCTTCAAGGCAGAAGAGATGCAAAGGGAAATCATTCTAAGTGCAGAGAAGCAAGATGAGCCCTACAGCTTACCCTCTGATCAGATCAGCTGAGCCTAGACTGACAACCAGGCCATCTGCTCCTCTTATGCTTCCCCTGAGTGGTAGGCAAGCCTGCTCGTGGGCTTCAAACCCACCCCGGACAGTCAGGAGCTGGGGCTCGTCCCCAGCCCCTCTCCACAGTGGGAGAGTGAAGCCCTCTAAGAACCAGGGTGTGGGTTGTGAGGCTGGGCTGTGGGGCATGGGAGCAGGGCTGGGAGAGGAAGCCCACTGATCAGAAGAGGGGCTCCCGTGGGGCACACTCTGCTACAGGCCATGCCCCTGGGGACACAGAGCCTGAGCAGACACCGCCACGTGCTGCATCTTGCTTAGATCTAAATATGAGATGAAGCTTACCTTCCATCTCCCCAGCCTAGCCCAGAAGGGGCCAGGCTGAGCCTCTGAGCACTAACTCAGCATTAACTCTCATTGGCAACCTCGTACCTTACTGTATGCAGGAACTTCCCACTCCACCCAACCCCCAACAAAGAAAACCTTCAGATAAACCATGTATTAGTCAGCAGCTGTATAACAAATAGTCCCAGACTGAAATGTTAATATTTCATCACCCTGCAGGTTCTGGGAGCAGGGACCCAGTGTGACTCGGCTGGGCTGTCAGCTTGGGATGTCTCAGCCTATGGTTAAGGTACTGGCCCAGGCTGCAGCCACAGAGAGCTGCCCCAGGAAGACCCCGTCTGAGCTCTTCTGCCTGGTGCTAGCAGGATTCTCCATACTCCTGAGCAGAGACCTTGAGTCTTTGCTCAGCGACTCTCCCTCTGGTGCTGAGCAATGCACAGGACAGGAGGGGATAGACTAGGGAACGTCACAGTCCTGTACAGGCTCAGACCTAGACCAGGCCCTGCGTTCACCCCCAGGACATAACTGCAGCGCTGCCTCCAGTGGCCACTTGTGCTGTGATGGCTTCCATGAGTGGCAGCAAGCCACAGGGTCATCCCGTCTTCAGAGACGAGAACCCCAAGGGTCATCCCAGGGGCTGCCCGTCCTCTCCCCATGCCTGGGGAAACCGAGGCCCTCTGACCACCCACACTTATGCAGCTGAGGGCTGCAGAGCAAGGATGACAGAAAGAAGCCCAGTCTCCCTGCCCATCCCTCCAGACATCCGACAGCTCGGGCTGTCAATCCAGGAGCCCAGCTCCCAGCTTAAAATCAGATGTGACACCCCTTAGTGCACACAAGGCCTGGGCAGAATGGAAACGATTCCATAAATATGCAAATCGCCTCATGTTGGTCCCCAGGAGGGCTAACCCCCCCCCCCACCTCCCACCCACCCCTCCACGGGCGCTTAAGAGGATCAGCGATGGACTCTTTAATGAAGTTAGAGCCGAATGAGATGCGTAATCCTGCCGCACCAGGAGGGAAAGCATCTCCCACCTCCCCCAGCACCGAGCTGGGGCTGGGGGCTGTGGGACTTCTGTCCAGGCCCAGGGGGAGTCAGTTCTGACACCCTGGCAGGGCTGGGAAGGCACCATCCAGCCTCTTGTGTGAACCAATGGGGAAACTGAGTCTGAAGTTGTCCTGACTCAGCAAAGGACTGAGCAGTATGAGTCAGGATAGACCTGGTGCCCACACCTGAGGCCTCACACACCTCACACCGGGGCTGGGAGAGCCTGGACTCCGCATGACGAGGCTTCCAGCAGGCCACCTGGGTCCCACAGCAGCCCTGTTCAGTACCTGTCATGTCAGGGAGGTGTGGGGGGAGAGGCATCTGGTACTGCCCCTTAACGTCTTCACTCAAGGCTGGCATTCTACCACTTGAGCCATACCTCCCCTTCTGAATTTTGGCTAGTTAATTGAAGATATGATTCTCATGGGCCTTCCTGTCCAGGATGCTTCAAACAGATCTTCAGATCTCAGCCTCCTGAGTAGCCAGGATGGCAGGTGCGCCTGGCTGGCCCTGTCAGCTGCTCCTCCTTCTGCGCTCCTCACAGGATGGCAGCAGGTAGGGCCATCTGTGGGGTCAGAGAGGAGGCAGGGCCAGGGCGGCTGTGTGGCGCTGGCTTCCTCACTAGGTTGTACGCTGACAAGCCAGGCCCGCAGAGGCAACAGCAGCCATGTTCTGGGTGGCAGCCATGGTGTCTGCCTGTACCCCTCCACAAAGCCTTCCCCAGGGCCCCCCTCACTCACCCCAGAGCCGCGTGTGTGCCCCACCCACTGCCTCCTGTGTCCTGCTCAGCCTAGAAGACCTCCTTCCTCCTCTACAACAGGTCCACGTTGCACACATCTGGCCAGCACTGACCTCTCCCTCCCCCTGCTTGGCTGACCCTGCCCATACACCCCGGCTGCTGCCAGCACACTGCCTGGTACCTCTCCCTCCCCCACGGATGGGGGCCGAAAGGGACAGAGGGGGACACGCCGCCTGATGTGGTCTCCTGGGTGCCAGGCTGTGCCCTGTGGCTCTCTGTATTCCATCCTGAGTTTGTCCTTCCACAGACAGCACATAACACTGCTTACAAGGCTGTGGCCCAAAGTGTTCCAGAGCCTGGATCAAGGAGAAGGGGGTCGGTGCCCCACGACGCAGCCCTGGAAATTGCACACACACAGGGTGCAGAGAAGCGGCGCTCTCCTGGGCTCTTCAGGTCCCACTGTGGTTGCAGTAAACCCAGGGTGAGCGGGGCTGGGATCGTGCTGGGACCGGAGCCTCACAGACGGAGGGCCGGGGCCACCCTGGTTTGCATTCAGCAAGTATCTCTGGAGCACTCACAACCTGTGGACTACTGGGAAGCTAGAGGTGAAAGGGAAGGTTCACTGCCCCGAGGAGTCCCCTCCTCTGTCCCCATGCTGCCACGGCCTCCGATGGCCTGGCAACTCCCCGCCTCACTGAGTCTCCCTGGCAGGGGTGGGTGTCTGGCAGGGTTAGACGGATGGCAGCCCAAAGGTGCCAACAGTTGGAGAGGAGCCGCTCAGCCCTGCAAATGAAGATGGGGGGGGGGCGTGCACCCCCAGACCTGGGCTTGGCCAATCAAGCCTGGCCCCTGCCTGGCACCAGGAGCACTGCCTGGGATGAGGATCCGAAGCTGAGCGTGGGATGGAGTGTGAGGGCTGGGTCAGGCCTACTCAGACCTCAGTGTTCTCGTGCTACAGAATGGAATGCTAGTACTTACCCAGCAACATCACTGTGAGAAGTAATTAAATGAGATAATCTGCACGAGCCACATAATCAGAAGCTGAAACAGAATCGCATTTGTGCTTTGGTTTCACGACTGGGGAGATGAGACACTGCCTTCTGCTTGGATTGAATGCTGGGGGCCAGGTGTTGGGGAGGGGGGAGTAGGTGGTGCTGCAGCCTGAATTCTAGAGAAAGGAGCCAGCATCCCTGTCTCCTTGGGCCCAGCACAACTCCTTGCCTCTCATTGGCCGTCTCCAGATCACATGCACACCCCCTCCACCAATCACATGGCTGTGAGAATGTGCTGTTGTGATTGGCTGAGTCCCGGGTCACAGATTCCAGGAGGGCTTTCATTTCTCCTGAATCCCAGGGAGGGGACTTTGGGGGGGGGGGGGGAGAGACAGGAACCAGTGGGCACCAAAAAATAAAAATAAAATAAAATACTGTCTTCACCACCCTGCCCAGCACCCTGGAGCACAGTCCCCTCCACCCTGCCCAGCACCCTGGAGCACGGTCCCCTCCACCCTGCCCAGCACCCTGGAGCACGGTCCCCTCCACTGGGCACTGGCTGCCTTCAGGCCCTCTCTGGCCTCTGGGTCTGCCCTCTAGCTCCTCTCCAGCTGGTCCCCACAGGGATGAGGGGGTACAGGAAGCCGGACAAAGGGCTCTCCCAGATGCAGCATGCTCAGGAAGGAAAGGAAGCAGTAAAGGGAAAGGAACCAGCCCAAGGTCAACTCCTCTAGAGTTAGTATCAGGAGGAGAAATTGGATTCTCTCCATTGGCCCAGAGAGAGCCAGAAATCTAGCTGGGCTCGGCTCCTGACAGCACTTAGGGAGGGGGCGGAGCCTCGGCCCTACAGGGGTCACCGCCCACTGCCTGCCAGAGCCCAGGGCCTCTGAAGGCTGAAATCTGCTCACAGCGGCGACCCCTGCACAGGAAGGTTTTGGGAAGCTGGCAGCACAGGTGGGAGGCAAATGTGTGAGTCATTCCCTGAGGAAAGGCAGAGCCTAGAGCTGGAGGAGGAGTAGAGGAAGGAAGAGGAGGAGGGAGAGAGGGGAGGAGGAGCAGGGGAGCGCGGAGCCGCCAGAGGCCTTCCAGCCCCACCTGTGATGCTGCAGAGGCCGGAAGCAGACAGGGCTGCCTCAAGGTCACGCCCAGGGGTCCCTGTGGCCCGCAGCTTGGCCTGGCTGCTCTGGGCGGCAAGGGGGCCTGAGAGTGGGGCAGAAGGCTGGAGAATGGCGCGGGGATGCCTGGCCAGAGCCCTAGAAGGGCTCACCACGGGGCAGCAGTGGGCACAGCCACAGCCTTGACTCTGTGTGGCAGCTGGCAGGAGCGAGGAGATGGCCGGGCTCTGTCAGTCCGGTGGTGAGACGCCCGGGTCTCCCGGTCACGGTCCCAGAGCCCCAGCGTGGTCCCCCTCTCCAGGCCCCTCGGCCGCTCAGAGGCCTGGCCCTTCTGCACCACCGGCCACCTTTCCGAGTCACAGGCACAGACTTGCTGCCGTGATGCATCTCAAGCCAGGTGAACCCCTGTACGTGGGTCTGTGTGTGCACGGGGCGGGTAGAGTGGGGTGCTGCTCCGAGCAGCACAGCCGTGGCTGGGGTGACAGGCAGGGCCCAGGCAGGCAAGGAAGCAACTGGCTGCCCAGGAGAGTTGAGGCGGTACAGAGAAGACCCCTGGGGACCAGTGCCTCACCATGGAAGCCGTGCCCTACCGAACCACACGCCAAACAGACTTTACGTCCCACCTGAGCAGGGAGGGCCAGGCCGAGCGCCAGGGCCTGCGGGGTGTGGCGGGGTGGGTGGGCCTGGGGTCGGTGGGAAGGGGCTGCAGCTGCTTCTAGCAGAAATGAGACATGGCTTGCCCTCTGCCCTTCACCGGTCTCACCTTGCAGCCTCCAGACCTGCTGGGAGCAAACCCACGCTCATGGGTCTGGGCGAGCTGAGCCTGCATGGCGGGGAGCCCAGGGTCCCAGTCCCCGCACAGGCCCTGCTCCCCCAGACCACGTGCTGGGGACAACTGGGGACACCACCAAAGAGCTGAGTAGACTCCCCAGCCACACCCCTCGCCAGGACAGAGATCAGCCCTCCAGCGCCAGAGGTCCAGGAAGCCCGCGCAGCCAGGCCTGCCAGCATCCTCTGGGCCTGGTAAAGTGGTCCTTCCCCTTGGCCCGACACCAGGCCCAGGGCTTCACGCCGTCACGTCCCACCTGACCCCTCGCCCTCCACATAGAGTCTCCCCCTCCCATTCTCCACTCCCCAGAAAGTCTAGGCTGCAGATCCTGCCTGAAAGCCAGCTTGTTCCATCAGTCCACAGGTGTTAACCAGCACCTACTGCAGGCCCAGAGCCTCCCCCCCCCCAGGGGCACACAGGTGAGGGTGTACCTGCGTGGGGCAGAGTGGGCATCTGCCTATAGCGGAAACATAGCCATGACAGTGTGGGCCTGGGTTTGGAGGCAGGGCACAGTTTGGCAGTGATCTTGGGGGGCAGAGGGAGAGGCTGATCTAATTCATATTCTGAAAGATGAGCTTCTGTCATCACCAAAAGCATTGGAAGGACTGAGTATGGCCAGAGTCCTGTAAGGAGCGGGGCCGTGCTGGCAACATCTGAGAGACAGAGATATGGGCACCCGAAAACCCCTGACGTGAGCCAGGCGGACCTTGGCAGTGGGGAGCAGGGGCCCGGCGCCTCTCCAGCCTGAGCGAGGCTGGGGCTGAGGCGCTACAAGGTGTAGGATGCTGGAAGGAGCCGGCCAGGATGGGGCAGGAGAGCCCAGCACAGAGACCCTCCAGAAAGCCAGGAGTGTCCCTCAGGTCCTGGCTGAGGAAGGCCTGCACTGCACCTTCCCCCACACCCCCACACACCCCCGCCCCAGACACCACCTCCCACTTGGCAGCCACACGTGTCTGCAGATGCTTCTCGACAACATGGCAGAGCTGGGTTTTCGGTTTTCTCCCCGACTGGGCACTGATCAATCATGCCCCTGCAAGGTTCCTTCTACCCAAATGTCCTTTAAACTGCGGCCCCCATGCATGGTCCGCAGACCCCAGTGCACAGCTCTTTAGGAAGAGGAGCGGCCGCTGGGAACACAGCAGAACCAGGATCCCTGCCCGCCATCCCCGCCCTAGTGGCCACCTTCATCTCTTGCTCTGCTCTCTAAGATGTCGTGTCCTCAACTTGTCAGCAGAGATTAGGAAATCTGACTGTTCCTGCCTTCAAAAGCGCTTTGAAAATTCCAAATTAACATAAAATAGTCATGCAATTTATTTGTAGGCTCTCATTCATAGATAGAAATTTTGACCTTCTCCAGGCTGGGATGAAACCTGAACCAATCCACTTGGTAGTGGGAAGAGAGAGAGAGCTGAGAGCTAGATACCTTCCCAAGGTCAAACATGTTGGGGGGCAGGGCTGGTGCTGGACACCCCCACTCCCCCCCACCCCATGGGGCACCTGCTGCCTCACCCAGATAACTGCCCCCCTCTCCCCGGACTCAGCTCAGCCAAGCCAGTGCCTGACCGGCTGACACCCACCCCGCTCCCTTTTACAGCCTGGGTAATTGGCACAAGAAGCACAAATACTTTGTTCGAATGCTGGGAAGTGGAAATTTTTTCTAATCTGTCAGGCAAATTCTTCCTTTCTCCTTTCACATTTTTCCCCCAACAGGAAAAGACCTTGCATTTGGAATCTTTCCGAGGCAGATGTGTGAAGACTCTGGTAGTGACAGCATCTCGGGGACTGAGCATCTTCTATTGATTGCAAAAACACACAGCCCCGGCGCCTTTGCAAATCACAAGTCACATTTTTCTGGCTTTGAGAGGACCCGAAGCCAGCCACGGGGCCTCAGCGCCCCCTGTGAGCCGCAGACGGTACTACACAGGGATCGGTGGGCAGCCCCCTGCCCCCTCCCCAGCTCCCCGCCTTACAGGGGAGCGCAGGCCTACCCCTGGACAGCCATCCTCCGAGGCCTTGGAACAACTCAGCTCACCCTCCCAGTCTCCAGCACCCCACCTCCGCGAGTGGGCATTTCAATGGTGCGCCTCTGTCAGCTCACCCACAACCTCCTGGGGGCGATTAGAAAATCAGACCATTGCCATGAAATTGGGGTATAGCCTGCGTGCACTCCAAGACTTTCAGAATCAGCGGTGGGGCCTGAGAGCCATGCAGTCTCTCTGCAATTATGTCACATGTGGAGGTGAGGAGAAGACAGCCCAGCCGAGCGCCAGCGGCTGCACCCAGCCCCTGCATTTGCGGGTTGGTCCCACCAGTGGCAGGAAAAGCCAAGGCAGCGAGGATAGCGGTGTCCCCAGTGGGAGCAGGCCTCACTCCGACGCCTCCTGGGCGTGAGTCCCTATCCGTCCCCTGGACCAGCATCTGCAGTGCCCGGGGCCCGGGGCCAGCTCCCACCACAGAGTCTCTCGGGCAGAGGAAGAGCTAGACCAGAGCTTGGCCAAGGGGGACCCCAGAAGGGTGGAGGGCCGGCCAGGGGAAGCTCCCAGTGGTCCTGTGGGTAACATCGAAGAGCCACATGGGGGCAGAGTGGCATTGGGAGCCAGTGGGAAGAACCTGAGGAAACTAGACCAGCCCTGCCCTTCCATCCCAGGGCTGGTGGGAGGCCTGGCCTTTCCTGGGAAGAAGGCCCCACAGAAAGGGGTAGGCTCAGGAGGAGGCAGAAGCCCTGGAGAAGCAGGCAGCCCCAACCTGAGCTGCTTGGAGGGCAGAGGGCGGCAGCACAGGACCCCACGCAAGGGAGAAGGTACAGGGCAGGAGTCCGTGTGCTCCCCTCCCCTCCCCCATTGGGGCTGCAGCTCCAAGAGGGAAGAGATAGGAGGAGCGAACCCCAGGAGGGCCTATGAGCAGATGCACTCACCCCTGGCCAGGCACATCTGGAGGGAACAGCTGTGTCCGGCCTCGGAGGACACCGGGGGTCCCCGGGGAGGCTGGCTTATCTATGATTGGTCCTCAGGCCACGGCTGCCTTCTGAGAGAGATGAGAGGCTCACAGCAGGGGCCCCGATATCCTGGTGGGTACCCCAGGAGAGGAGCAAGCAGGGCCCCACGTCTGGAGTCTCGTGTGTCTCTGCCATCTCCCGGGAGTGAGGGCTGTGGAGGCACCACACCCTTGAGGACCCTCTGTGGGTGCTCACGCAGCCCTGCAGCTGGGCTGAGGAAGTGGAGATGGCCAGGAAACAGGCCCAGATGCAAGAGGTGGCACTGGCCCCGGGCCTCATGTGTTGATGGAGTGACAGTAGGACCTACACAAGAGGGAACGGGCCCAGCCAGCCAGGCTGGCTTCCGCAGCTTCCATGACAGTGGAGTCGAGGGAGACCCAGGCAGGGGAAGCAAGGCAGCTCAGGAGCTTTGGCGCCTCCCAGGAGTCCCATCCTTGAGCTTGAGCCCAAGTGCGAAGGCCCCGGGGCCTGCAGGCCCCTGCCCCGCAGGGCCAGTGTCCCTGAGTCCAGCAAGGACAGGAAGAGCAGGCAGGGCTCGGGGACAGAGGCCATCTGTCCAACAATTCATCCCTAAACAAGAAGCTTCTGCCGGCTCCGAGACCCACAGCCTTCGAGCTGCCCAGCCCTGGCCAAGAGCACTATCTGGCCCCATGCCGCCCACGCTGAGACACAGGTCAGGAGCCTATCCTCTCTCAAAGGGACACGGAAGCTTCCAGAAGCTAATGTGTGCATCCTGAGCTCTGCGTCCTGCTCACCTGGGCACCAAGGCCGCTTCCTCCCAGTGCAAGATGGCCACTCCAGAGGAGAGGATGAAGGCCCACCGGGCCCAGCGGCCCGGAGAGTAGAAAGCTGGGCGGCCGGGTCAGATAGCAATGGCCCCACACCACAGGCAGGACATGTCGAAGGACCCTGTGTGGGCCTGAGGAGGGGCCCAGGCTTGGTCAGAAGAGACAGGAACTGAAGCTTTTTCATGAAAGTACCTCGGGCACAGAGAGGTGAGGCTACTTGCCCAGGGCCACACAGCTTCTTACAAATGCCGTTTCCAAGGCCTCTGCTCCATGTGCCTGGCCGGGGGACATGCTGAGGAGGCTGTGGCTGCTGGCCCTGGAGACCAGGAGCCCAGTGCTGGTCCCACTGGGGGCTGAGAGCGGGGAGCAAGCCCCCTCGGGCCATGCACCTGCCTGTCAGGTGGCTGCTCGTCTCCCTGGGGGTTGGGGATTCAGAGCTCTCCGCCATCTCCGCGGCTTCCTGTCCCTCTGGCACTGGACACTGGACGGTGCAGGGGTGTGGCGGTCACCACCATGCTGCCTCATCCCTACCAGAGGTCACTGGTCCTTTAGCCACCAAGACCCTATGTACCCAGAGCCACCTTTGTGAGCCTCCGCTGCCTGGTTTACAAGCCAGGCGCAGCCGGCCGCACGCCCTCCCCGATCCCGCTCCTTATTAAACCGTTTGTGATCTAATAAGTCACCGCGTGACACACCACTCCAGAGAGCTTTAATTTCCACGGTGACATTTGGAGTGAGACACAGTACCCAGGCTGCCCCTGGCAACCCAGGACTGTGGGAATGTCAGCGTGGGAAGGACTCGGGGTCACCACGCGGCGCTCCCTCATCCTTGGGGCCAGGACTGGGGAGGAATGGGCAGCCAGTAGCCGCCCCCTGCTCCAGGACACACATGGGTTGTGAGCATGCCTGACTCACAGCCCAGCCCAGGGGCAGGGGCCGCTTTCTGCTGCTTGTACCCTCACGGGTGACAAGGTGGCCTATGAGGCTTTAACTTCATTTTTCAACACCCTTTCCTCTGTGCTGGACAGAGGAGGGTGGGACCCCGCTGGGGGCTCTTCTGTGCATGGCTGGCGCCGGTCAGGCTGAGGGATGTGGATAGAAACCTGCGGGCTCCACAGCAGAGCTCCACCTCGACCACCTCAGGGCGCGGGGCCATACCAGATCCCACCACATCCCCAGGCAGGGGCCGCCACAAGGAGCTGGCTGACCACAGGCTCTCCCGGGCTGTGGGACTAGAGAGGAGAAAGCTGGGTCTGTAGAAGATGATAGTTGGCTCCGTGGCATCCAGGCTCTGGGCCCCGGTGCGCTCCGGCCCTGCCCGCTGGCATTGCCTGGCCCACCCAAGCGCTGGCCTCTCGGAGACTGCTGTCCCCGTGATGGTCAGGTCAGCGTTGTGTGGCATGCAGGGGCTCAGCACCACACGTCCCCAGCCCTGGGTTCCAGTGCATAGTTCCCCACCCACCCTGCTCACAGCAGAAGCCCCAGGGCCCAGCGCACTCGAGATGCCCTTGGTGACAGCACTGCCTTGGACCCCAGAGACTTGTCAGACACAGCCCAGCCTTGAAAACAGTGGTGTTTCCAAGCAACAGGGCCATGGCTTCCTTCCCATCTGCCCATAGGGCATGCCTGTGCAGACACACGTGCGCGCGCACACACACACACACACACACACACACACATACACACATACACACACACACACACACACACACACACACACACATACACTCCTGAGGGTGGTAAAGGGACAGCGAGGACCCCAGACCAGCCCCCCTTAGGGTAAATATCAAAAACCCAGTAGTCCCACTTCTTGGGACCAGGCTGGGGACAGCTGGGCCTTCCCCCAGCCTGGTGTCCACGTGTAGCCAAACTTCCCACCTTGGGAGAGTGTGGTCTCAGGGCTGAGCGCCCACAGCCCAGGCAGGGGCCCTGGGCTGCCAGCCAGGCCGCCTTCCCCCGGCTGTCTTACCCCTGGCTGTGGCTCTGAAGGCCCAGGCACCTCCAAACCTCCAGGGCCCCTTTGTGAAGCGGGAGAACCCCAGGGGAGCTGGGACCCTCAGTTGGGAAATCTGCCCGGTTTGTGTTCTCTTCTTGCTCTGGTGCCTGGGGCCATTTGCTCTTCTGATTGCCTGAGATCCCCAAAAAGGGAGGGGAGGTGTCCCAGGGATAGCGGTTCCCAGGCCACCAGGTCTTACTCTGAGGAGGGTCCTCCCTTCCTGGAGACTGGAGGGGAGGGGAGAGGCTGCGGGAGCAAGGGGTCTCCATGGCAACGCCTGGTGGTTGAGAACGTTTCCTTTCCGTTCTGCCCAATTAAAGGGCCACTTCCAGGGTCCCACTGAGCACCAAGGCTGGGCTCCGTGCTCCCAGAGGAGGCTAGGGAGGAGCTCCAGAACGGCTCTGCAGGTCGGAGGGACTCTCGGTCTATAACGCATCGCGCCTACCTGCCCCCGTGGGAAAGCGGTCCGTTCTCAGCCCGCACACAGTAGGTGCCCTGTGGTTGCTGTGGAATCGGTGGGGAGGGGACTTGGGTTTGTTAAAAACCCACCCACCGGGCCTCCTTCACTCCTGACTGGTTCGCCTGCAGTCTCCCCGTGTCCCCGGGCCTGCTGTCTGCGTCTCTAAAATGGGGTGGGATGTGCTCCTGGCAAGGGGATATGGGGCTCCTCACCCAGAGGGACTCGTGCTGTGTGGAGGGACCATAGCCCTCCCCCAGCTCCCATGACCAACAAACAGCCCCAAAAGGCCTCTGCACACAAGGCGCTGGAGCGGATGGGAAAGCCGGAGCTGCCCACCTGCCCTGGGCCTCCCCACACACCCCAGGCCCTGGGCACAGCATCAGGATCCCCACACACCGCCCCAGGAGTACACACTTCTAGTCCAGGGCAGATGAATGGATTTCTCCATGCGGGTCAAGAGTCCTGGGAAGACCAGGAGTGCAGTGACTGGGGCAGAAGGAATTTTACACATGATCCCCAACTAGCCCTCAGCCTCACCTACAGGCAGATACAGGGCTAGCCGTGACTCAGATGGGCCGCTGGACCCAAACCAGGCGGGAAGCCTGCCTGAGACACAGCTCCGGAGCTCCAGCCCCAGAACACGAACCCCACCAGCTAAGGGGCTCTATCTCCACCCTGACTGGCCCCTGCCTGGTCTCCCTGTGCCTGACCACCACCCCCCCCCAGCAGTACCTATAGGGTGAGCACAGGGGCGGTGCTACAGGGCTGCGGGGGAGGGAGGGGTGAACAATGCTTCTGTCATCTGCCAGCCCTTCTGGAAGGGAAGCCACTGGGCCACCAAGAGGACGGGGTGGCCGGTGCCAGCCCTGTGAGGGCTGTGGGAGCCGGGACATGCGTGGCTTCCAGCCGGGGGGGGGGGGGAGGATTCTGCTACTCTGAACTGGTCCTGGGGCTCCCTCTTCTAGCTCAGCTCCCCTGCCATCAGCTGCTGGGAGAGCCAGCAGAGCCTCGGACCCCAGCCTACGGCAGGCTAGACACACTGCCGCCCTGGGAACAGGCTGGAGCCAGACAAGGGATCCGGCCTGGCAGAGACAGGGGCGACCCACAGGCTGGCCCTGCCCTGAGCACACAGCCCGGCCTCCGCCCCGGCAAAACACGGGCACGCCACAGACGATACAACCCGAGCTTCCACCTGCGACTGTGAAAAGTGGGACCAGAGAAGAAGGCACCTCAGAAACGGCCCCCCTATGTCCAGGCCTGCAAACAGCCCTGCCCCCCCCCCGGCGAGGTCAGGAGCATGGCCGTCCCGGGGAGGCAGGTGGACTGACCACTCTTCCACTCAGTTCCTGCATGGTGCCGGACCCCAGGCCCACCCTGCCCCACCCTGGAAGTCTATCAAGCTATGGTGTCAGATGGTGGCTAATGACAGGCCAAGCCCCCCTCCCCCCACACCCCGTACAGCCCGGGCAACACCAGAGGGCAGCAACAGTGCCCGTCTGGAGCCCAGCTCTGACCCACCACACACTGCCCAGCTCACTGCCCTCGTCAATCTCAGCTGACCAGGACGTCCACACTGGTGCACTCTTCCTGACCCTGCTGACGGTCCACATCTGCAGTCCCGACCGTGACCCGGCACCCAAGTGGCCGTACTGCCAGGTCCCGGCTGACCGCATCCCCGGACACGTCCCAGCCCACACCTGCCTGGCCCCTCCCCCACCCCAGCGCCCTGACCACACAGCCTGGCTCTGAAGCTGCATCTGAGCCACCAACCCCCACCATGCCCTTCCGGAACCTCATGTCTCTCTTTGTCATGTGTGTCCTTGGTACTTCCTGTGCGTCTGTGTTACGCTGTCCTCTGTCTCTCAGCCCCAAAGCCCCGTGGGGTAGCCTGTATTCACTTTTGCTCACCAGGCTTACCCAACAAGCACCAGGAGAAGCTATTTGGCAGAGTGACAAAGGGAGCTCGCCTCCCGGTGTCAGAGAGGCTGTGTCACTTGCCCCAGGTGGCACAGCCCCCCGTGACAGAGCTTGAGGAGCTGGCACACTCCCGAAGACGCAGAGCCACCTCTGCAGGCTGCCTCCTGGCCCCACATCCTGCAGCCCAGACACAAGACTGCGCATGTGCACGCCAGCCCCGGGCATCCTGGCGCAGGCCCCAGAAGGCCCAGAACCAGATCAAGTGGTTTCTTGAGTCTGCCCAGCCCAGGCCTGGCCGAGGACCACCCGAAGAACAGCAGGGACCTGGGACAAGAGCAGATTGTCAGCAGAGACAGCCCCACGCCCCGAGCCCCCAGCCCCGCGCCCCGATCTCCCAGCCCCACACCCTGAGCTCCCCACGGGCTGTTTCCATAGAGCACGATGCCCAGGTCTCATTTTCCAAGAACGCGGGTGCTGCTCCCAGGGTTCCGAGGAGACCCGGCGGCATTTGGAGGAACCGACATCCAGAGAGGCTCAATCAGGGGCTCATTAACATTTTGATTGCAGCAGGTCCCCTGGCGCCTGGGCCTGGACACACATTCAATCTGGAAGGGAAGACGGTGCAGGGAGAGGAGAAAGAAAGAAGCAAAACAGACTTATTTTAATAATGCTAAAAATAGCCACATCAATACTCCCTTCTGCTTGGGGAGCCGCGGATCACTCCTTAGCTCACCTTCCTCCTTTCCTCTCCAGGCCCAGCAAGTGACCCGACTGGACTCAGGCCTCCCACGAGCCCCGGCTGCAGCCAGGCCTTACACCCCGGGCTGTGCAGAGACGGCTCCTGCAGATCAGCTGGCCTCCAAGGCCTTGGAGTGCCCGAGAACTGGTCTTTCATGGAACAGATGAGCAAACAGGCCTGCTGCCCCAGCCAAGAGAAGCAGTATACCCCCATCTGGGGAAGTAAGAGGCTGCTGTCCACTGAAGGGAGTTTGGCACTCTTGGGTGGCACTGACCAGCAGTGGCCTGAAGCCAGAAGGGGACAGGTATGGTCAGATCCCCTGCAGGCAGATCCAGGGGTGATCCAGACCCCAAGGCCGAGGGCTTGACCCCTGACCTCGCCACCTGTACCGAGGAGCTTTCGAGACAGGTAACACAGCTCTGCACCGGATGGGAGCCTGCCTGGCACAGCACGCCGGCCCGGATCTCAGAGGGTCACTGTCCAGTCCCACCGGCCTCATGGCACCATTCCCGTGGAGGGGTGGTCTGTAGGCCGCTGGCTGGACCCCGTTCCACTGGGGGCACGGCCTTGCCCCTCTGAGCACAGCTGTGCTCTTCTGAGTCTGCAGCTCTTCCACCTCCATAATGCATAGCGGGGCCCCCAGAGCCAGCGGACCCTGGGCCCTGCCCCAGCCACAGCCCACGCACAGCCCACCGGCGGGCAGGACGCTTGGACTCCCAGTGCTCCAGCCGTCTCCCGGAGCTCGCACCCCTGCGCGCACACCGTGCCACCCACCGTCTCCTGGAGCTCACACCCCTGCACGCACACCGTGCCTCCCGCTGTCTCCCGGAGCTCGCACCCCTGCACGCACACCGTGCCACCCCGCCATCTCCCGGAGCTCGCACCCCTGCATGCACACCGTGCCGCCCACTGTCTCCCGGAGCTCGCACCCCTGCGTGCACACCGTGCCGCCCGCCGTCTCCTGGAGCTCGCACCCCTGCACACACACTGTGCCGCCCGCCGTCTCCCGGAGCTCGCACCCCTGCACGCACACCGTGCCGCCCCGCCGTCTCCCGGAGCTCGCACCCCTGCGCGCACACTGTGCCGCCCCGCCATCTCCCGGAGCTCGCACCCCTGCGCGCACACTGTGCCGCCCGCCGTCTCCCGGAGCTCGCACCCCTGCGCGCACACTGTGCCGCCCACCGTCTCCTGGAGCTCGCACCCCTGCATGCACACAGTGCCGCCCACCGTCTCCTGGAGCTCGCACCCCTGCACGCACACCGTGCCGCCCCGCTGTCTCCCAGAGCTCGCACCCCTGCACGCACACACTGTGCCGCCCACTGTCTCCCAGAGCTCACACCCCTGCACGCACACCATGCCGCCCGCTGTCTCCCGGAGCTCGCACCCCTGCGCGCACACTGTGCCGCCCGCTGTCTCCCGGAGCTCGCACCCCTGCACGCACACCGTGCCGCCCGCCGTCTCCCAGAGCTCACACCCCTGCGCGCACACTGTGCCGCCCCGCCATCTCCCGGAGCTCGCACCCCTGCATGCACACCGTGCTGCCCACCGTCTCCCGGAGCTCGCACCCCTGCATGCACACTGTGCCGCCCACCGTCTCCTGGAGCTCGCACCCCTGCATGCACACCGTGCCGCCCCGCTGTCTCCCAGAGCTCACACCCCTGCACGCACACCGTGCCGCCCACCGTCTCCTGGAGCTCGCACCCCTGCACGCACACCGTGCCGCCCGCTGTCTCCCAGAGCTCGCACCCTTGCACGCACACCGTGCCGCCCGCCGTCTCCCGGAGCTCGCACCCCTGCGCGCACACTGTGCCGCCCGCCATCTCCCGGAGCTCGCACCCCTGCGCGCACACTGTGCCGCCCGCCGTCTCCCGGAGCTCGCACCCCTGCATGCACACTGTGCCGCCCACCGTCTCCTGGAGCTCGCACCCCTGCGTGCACACCGTGCCGCCCGCCGTCTCCTGGAGCTCACACCCCTGCGTGCACACCGTGCCGCCCGCCGTCTCCCGGAGCTCGCACCCCTGCACGCACACCGTGCCGCCCGCTGTCTCCCGGAGCTCACACCCCTGCACGCACACCGTGCCGCCCGCTGTCTCCCTGCTGCCCGGCCACGTCCTTCCCTTCCCTCCCATCCGTTTCCTCTTCCATCTTCCAGATCCAGACAGACGTGTCTCCCCTGCAGGTGGTCCTGCAGCGCCTTGAGTTCTACCTTGAGAGAGCAGCTGGAGCCCAAGCCGCCCGTGTGACCACCCGCCCTGCACGGGACACAGGCAGCCAGCTCCTCTCATAGATACTCGGCCACTCCACGCCTCCCTTGCTCAAGGATGAACTACCATCTATGATCATCCTACCTCACTCCTAGCAGAGGTATGTGCTCAAAACACACTAGTTACTACTACTGTCAGTGCCGTCATCATTGTCACCACCACCACCACATCATCCTCATTTGATCACCAGTACCAACACCATCACCACCAATAACATCCCCATTATCACCGTTCTAATGACCATCATCATATCATCTCCACCCCCATCATCTCAGTCACCGGCGGCCACAGGTCCCTCCCGGATGTCAGTTCCTTACAGGTAGGGAACACACAGAAGTCCGTTTGTCTTCCTAGACGTGTGGCTGACACACAGCAGATGCCTGCTAAGTCTTGGATGATGAAGTAGCCAGGCAGGGGTTGGAGGAGTGAGTCAACCAAGGGCCGGTAGAGGGTTGAATGGATGAATGGATGGGAGGAATGCGTGGCTGAAGGGGCGGGGGGTGGCTGAGTCAGGGCTGAGTGAGCTGTGTACCGATGGGCAGGTGCAGGCTGAGGGGCTCCTCCCACACCCGGGCCGCGGGTGCTGGGCCTCATAGCAACGGCAGACATCGCAGCATCCCCGTGGAGCAATGCGGAACTCTCTGGAAGCTGCAGTCAATATCCGGGGGAGACTATCTCTGGAGCCATCAGCAGTGGCGGCGGCGGGGCGATGGTGGTGGCGTGTCCCTGTCCCCGCCTTTGGTCCTGCTGGGAGGGTAGCATTTCCCTTCTGACGCTTCCAGAGTGGAGCATGGCGGGCCTGAGGCTGCAGGGGTGGCTGAGCCGCTGGGCTGGGCTGGGCCACTCCTCCCCACTTCAGCCTCAGGGTCAGGACAGCATGCAGGCCGCCAGCAGCCCGGGCACTGACCCGTGGCCAGGACCACCACCCCGGGCCGAGGGCATCGCCCCTCCCCGCCTGAGCTCTCGGGACCCAGTACAGAACCCGAAGGCGGCGGGCACCCCAGCACGTCTTTGTTGATGAACCGGTAGCTGCGGTGTCGACAGTATTTGAAGTGAAGTGTGGCATATTTAAAAATACTAGTTCTTTTAAAAATAAATAAACCATTGCAAGTTAACACATATGCCATATTTTTATGAAAAATCACCTTTTTTAGAAACAGAAGAAGAAGGGGAGGAGGCGGAGAGGAAAAGGAAGAGGAGGAGGAGAGGAAAAGGAGGAGGAGGAGGAGAGGAAGAGGAGGAGGAGGAGGAGAGGAAGAGGAGGAGGAGGAGGAGAGGAAGAGGAGGAGGAGGAGGAGAGGAAGAGGAGGAGGAGGAGGAGAGGAAGAGGAGGAGGAGGAGGAGAGGAAGAGGAGGAGGAGGAGGAGAGGAAGAGGAGGAGGAGGAGGAGAGGAAGAGGAGGAGGAGGAGGAGAGGAAGAGGAGGAGGAGGAGGAGAGGAAGAGGAGGAGGAGGAGGAGAGGAAGAGGAGGAGGAGGAGGAGAGGAAGAGGAGGAGGAGGAGGAGAGGAAGAGGAGGAGGAGGAGGAGAGGAAGAGGAGGAGGAGGAGGAGAGGAAGAGGAGGAGGAGGAGGAGAGGAAGAGGAGGAGGAGGAGGAGAGGAAGAGGAGGAGGAGGAGGAGAGGAAGAGGAGGAGGAGGAGGAGAGGAAGAGGAGGAGGAGGAGGAGAGGAAGAGGAGGAGGAGGAGGAGAGGAAGAGGAGGAGGAGGAGGAGAGGAAGAGGAGGAGGAGGAGGAGAGGAAGAGGAGGAGGAGGAGGAGAGGAAGAGGAGGAGGAGGAGGAGAGGAAGAGGAGGAGGAGGAGGAGAGGAAGAGGAGGAGGAGGAGGAGAGGAAGAGGAGGAGGAGGAGGAGAGGAAGAGGAGGAGGAGGAGGAGAGGAAGAGGAGGAGGAGGAGGAGAGGAAGAGGAGGAGGAGGAGGAGAGGAAGAGGAGGAGGAGGAGGAGAGGAAGAGGAGGAGGAGGAGGAGAGGAAGAGGAGGAGGAGGAGGAGAGGAAAAGGAGGAGGAGGAAGAGGGAGAAGAGGAAGGAAGGGAGGAAGAGGAAAAGGAGGAAGAGGAAAAGGAGGCAGAGGAAGAGGAGGAGGAGGAAGAGGAAGAGGAGCCTCCTCCTGGCTGGAGTGGGGAGGGGCTTGGCTCGCACCCCGGGGCGGGGACTGCACACACCCCTCACCCTTGTGGAGCTTTGACTGCTCACCCAGGAAGTGGGAAGCAGATCTCCTCAGGGTTTGTCCGGGGCTGAGCTACACTGAGCGTATCCCTGGCTCCACACCAGCGTGGACACGCGTAACCATGGCACAGAGACCCTGTCACCTCCCCACCCTTCCTTCTGCCAGCCCCTCCTTGCCCCTGCACACCTATCCCTCCATGCCGGCTTCCTGGATTGATCGTGTCTCCTTCCCTCCTCCTGGTCCCTAGGACCCACCTGCGGTGTCACTTCTTCCTCGAGCTCCAGGCTACCCTGCCTTGTCCCACGTCCCTTGCTGGCCACTCCGGTCTCGTGGGACTGCAGGGGAAGGGCCTTTGGGGGGCAGGATGATGTAAAGTCCTGTGCTGAGCTCAGGCAGCCTGAATTCTGAGGTCTACTAGCCTGTCCTTCCCTCTACCAGTGGGGAGAACAATGTCTCTGGTAATGACTAAGATGTAACTGTGTCCCCCGAGAGTGCTGACCGTGGGTCCCAGGCCGATGCTGGCTCTTGTCCTCACAGAGCCTAGTGAAGGGGGTGGGGAGCCAATGTGGAACCAATAACCAGAGAAGACAGTGGTGTGCGACCACAGCCAGGACAGAGGAGACCCCAGAGGTCCCCTGGAGGCCAGGGGCCGGGTGACCAAGGGGGACCGGCAGGTTCCCATTGGGCCCTAAACTACGGGGGTGAAGAGTGGACCCTGGTTTGCAGCAGCTGATGGACTGGAGGGCAGGGCAGGAGGCGGGCTCTGGAACCCCCCCAGAAGCACTGGGGTGCTTCCCCGCTGGGTGAGGGCCGCTCAGGCCAGTTCCCAAGGAGCTCCATTGCCCGGCAAGGCTGTAGCCAGGCCGCTCTGACCCAGGGCTGGGTGCCCAGCACACGTCTGTCCAGGGCCCAGTTGGTTCCTTAGGAAAAGGGACAGTGGTAATGAAGTCATTAGCACGAAGCGGATGAGCTTGTAGTCCCTACAGTGGGCGAGAACATAGGAGGACCCCGGTAGGGGGCCTGCCTGCGAGCCAGGCAGGCTGGATCCCACGGCGCACCGCCAGGCCCCTCCACACGGTGGTCCAGGCCTCGTCTCTGAGAGGCTGGCCTCACGGGCCTGGTCCTCCCACACCGGGCGCCCGAGAGTGCATCATCATGGGCTCATGGGGCCTCCAAGGAGCAGGGCTGGACCTCCTGCCCGGGTTAACAGTCAGCTCTCTAGCACTGTGGCAAGATACCCAAGATATGTGAACTTTCAGGAGGAAAGGTTTGTTCTGGCTCATGGCTTCAGAGGTTTCTGCCCAGGGTGCCTTGGTCCTGTGGCTGTGGGTTGTAGTAGGGTAATCCATCATGGCGGGGGGGGGGGGGGGGGGGGGCGGGGGGGGGGGACAGAGGAAGCCTGCCCACCCCAGGGCAGCCAGGAAGCAGAGAGAGAGGAAGATATATATATATAGAGAGAGAGAGAGAGACAGAGAGAGAGAGACAGAGAGAGAGAGACAGAGAGAGACAGAGAGGGACACAGAGAGAGACAGAGAGACAGAGACACAGAGAGAGAGAGACAGACAGACAGACAGAGAGACAGAGGTCTGTATTTCCTATCCCTATCAAGGGCATGGCCCAGTGACCTAACCCTCTTCCTCTAGGCCCCACCATCTAAAGGTTTCACCGTCTCCTATTAGCTCTGTAGGTTGGGACCTTACCTTTAACCATGAAGGCTTTTCCAGGGGACATTGCGGGTCAAAACGTCAGCACCTGAGCATGTGTAGGGCCCACTGTGCAGGGTGTGGCACCTCTGGAGTTGGGGGGCATGCTGGAGGGACAGAGGGACACAGCCCTGCCAGCGGGCCCTGAGGGTCTGCTTGTCCACCTGCCCCCTAGCAGAGCCTGCGTGGAGGGGAAAGGCCTGGGAGGCAGCCAGCGGCCCCGGGACAGTGACCTGCCTTCCCACGCTGCTCCGGGGCAGCTGACATCCCACCCTGAGAGACGGCTCTGGGGCCCGGCTCCTCTGACCACCAGGCCCGAGGTGCCTCAGTGCCGCCTTGGTCTCCGGATGACACACGTTCGTAGGAAATGGAGGCTCAGCACCCACCCGGTGCCAGGCCTGAGGAGGTGGCCCAATCCCGGCCTCCAGGCTCTGCCCTGGTCCCTCTGGGCCTTAGCCACGCCAGCCGGGCGGCCTGGGAGCAGCTCTCCTGCCAGTGTCTTCACGGATCCCTCCTCCATGTTCTCCCACAGCCCTTCCAGAGGGCTGTCCAGAGGGTCCCTCACTCCTTCACCCTCCCCACAACCAAGGGCCAGCCTCTCCGCTCATAGGCTTGCTCCATCGCTCCCGCACGCGGCTCTGTGGCCAAGGTCTGCGGCCTCCACCATCACAGTGGGGCAGACCAAGGGAGGGGCGCGTGCTGGGCCCAGGCTGGCCCAGCAGGAGTTTAGTAAAGGGAGGGAGGGAACTGAGGCCCCTACATCCACTCAGCTTCCTCCAGAGCGCCTCGCCCCCCTGCCCTGCCCGTGGGTGCCCCAGGCTGGCTAGGCTCCCCTACCCTGAGTCAGCAGGCTGTGGCAGGGGCCTGTGGCCGTGGGTGGTAGGGCTGGGGACACTCCCATGCCAACCAGGCAGTTTTCGCCGTCCCCGCCGCCTGCACCGCCCCCATTGCTGCTTCTGAAAATGTCAACTTCTTATCTCGCCAGAATTTTTCCTGACTTGGAGAATTCAATAAAGCAGCTGAGTAACACTTAAAATAATAATGAAGCTCTGTATTTCCACGGCTCTCGGCCGGCTCTGCAGGGCCAGGCTGCCTCTCTGCCATGATCTATCTTCATTTTCACCCTGGGCAGACAGCTCTGCTGGGCGGGGCTGGACCGCAGCCCTGGGGAATTGGGAGGGTGGCCCAGGCGCAAGTGGTGGGGTGGGACGCAGGCCCTGACCAAGGTCCCCTGGCGCCCCCCATCCCACCACCCACAGCCTCCCCCTCCGCCCCGTTCCAGGCCCACACTGCTCACCCCACTGCCAGCTGCTTCCCTGGCCTCACCCAATGCCATCCTGTTCACCCTTCAAAGCCCAGCACAGGGCTCAATCCTGCCCGGCCAGTCCCCAGCCTAGCAGGGTGGGGCTGCTTCTCTGCCATTCCATTGTACAGAGGTGAACCAGAAAGGCCTTCCTGGACCTCCTCACCCTGGGGCCCTGTGCTGAGGATGCCGGCGGCCGGATGAAAGGACAGGTGGGAAGCCAGGCCCTGGGAGGTGGCTCTCTCCGGGATGCGTGGGCAGCATGGAGGGAGAGGCGAACATAGCTGGGTGCTGGCCTTTGCACTTGGCCACGTTGGAAACTCATCTGCCAGGCGGGGCTCCTGTCGCCCGGCCCTGTGCCCGAGGTGCTGGGGTGAAAGGGCTGAGAAGGGAGACTCCTGGGGCCTGAGGCCTGGGCGAGCCTGTCCCGCCAGGCGCTGAGCGGAAGGCCAAGCGCTTCCGGTCCTTCCCTGCCTTCCTCTCCCCAGCCAGCGTTGTTTGGTTTGAATCTCTTCCAATTTGTCAACAGCCTTCTCTCATCGAGCTCTTATTGAATGCCAGCAAATTGACTCCCCGGCTAACAAGAACTAATTAATCTCCCTCCTCTCCCCACCGCGGGCCCCATCTGTGGACCCCATCGGTCACTGAGCCTGTCTCAGTAGGTCAGAGGGGCCCAAGTTTGGAAGGACCACAAGAGGAGAGCCAGGGCTCTGGGCAGGGACACAACAGCCCTTCCCCCTTCCTGACTTCGCGGATGCTCTACCTTGGCCCTCATCAGACACTCCCAGGGGCCCTTTGATGTTCAAATTGGATAATAGGTGTTTAAAAATCCTCCAGAGAGGTAGGAGAGCTGCAGAGATCGGCTGAGCACAGCACGAGTCCCCTGGCGGGGAGCGAGGGGGGGGGGAAGGGACAGGGGGCAAGAGGGGGAATGAGACACATGGGTATAGAAGCACCCTCTGCCCCACAGGAGTTCCTGGAGGAAACAGTCATTATGTTGGACAAGGTTGGGACAGAAGACAGAGACCTTTCCACAGAGGCCCTGAGGACCACAGAGCCAAGAGGGCCTCCCCTCTGGTGTGGTCAGCAACGTCCACAGAGCCACGGGCTTTGGAGGATGACTGAGGAAGAGGGCTCTCGGGCTCTTGGGACCCACACAACCCTCCCTCCCTCTATCCCTCCCAGAGCACCCAGGACACGGGACGCAGGGTGGCCTTGCCCCAGCCTGTCCCCACTTCAGTGGAGGACCTCTGTCTGCCTTCAGCCTGCCAGGCTCCAGCTAGCCTGGGGGTTCCTCTGTCCCCTCAAGTCTGGAGCTGGGCTGAGGAATGCTCCCGCACACCCCCAGGTACGCAGCCAGACTTGCCCCCCCCCCCGCCCCCGCCAGCAGAGAACCCAGACCCCACGGAGGCCGGGCTACCTTACCAAGGCCCCTGGGGAGGAGGCCCATCCCAACTTGAGCCTCATCCTGAGGGTGGGAGTTCACCATGAGCCCTGAATGATTTAGGGTGCTAAGGAGAGTTCTGGGGGACAAGGTGAGGGGCTGATATGTGTCTCCAGAGACCTGGGTGCCATTGTGTCTCCCATCTCCCCCTCCTGGGATCAGATCTCCATTCATTCCCAGGGTAGAGTGACTCAACCTAGGCCTGCTCCTGTTACCATGAGCCCTGGGGAAAAGCAGGGTGGGAGAAGAGGGACCTGTGTTCACAGGACACAGGTGGTGGAGGAAGCTGGGGGCAGGCAGGGAGAGGCGTCTACCTCAGGTGCCAGGGCCAGGCCTGCCGCAGTCAGCCATGATGGCTGAGCTTCGGCACCCAATGCTGTCCCAGAGCTAACAGCACCGGGGCCTCGCCCCCAAGAAGTTCAGGCCTAGGTGGAGAGTCGGAGCCTGATCACCAGATCCCAAGAATGACACGAGCACCGAGTAGGAAGGACAATAGGATGTCAGGCTCTGAGCTGGACTGGTGACCGTTGAGTGGACGCGTGGGCCTGGGCCGATGGAAAGAATGTAAGACAGAGCATCACGGATGGGCCCTGAGGCAGCTGGGTGCCACACCAGGTCTGGTCCTGCACCAAGGCCTGGGACTGCTCTCAGGTGTCACGGGGAGCCAGGAGATTGAGGACAACCCGCCGAGTTCTAGCAGCGACCCAGAGGCACAGACAGTCAGGTGGCATTTTGGATGGGAGCCTGTCACCACGGGCTACGTTCACATCCAGCAGGCCACGTCCAAACGCAGGAATCCAAAGCCACCAGTCTGTATGTCATTCAAAACCAGCCTCCCACTCCCCCCCGGGCCCAGCCCGTCTCCCCACCCAGCATCCAGCGCTAAGCGATATTGCCAGTCATTATGTGCATGACAGTCACAGACACCGGTTACCACCGCCTAATTGGATCATAATTTTGACAGATGTGTCATTCCAGAGATCCTGATTGCAGAAGGAACCCTAACCTCAACCTCAGGATGGCGCACTGCCCTCAGCCCTGAGCCTTCTCACCGTTTCCTCAACTGTCCATCTCTGCTCGTTGTAAAAATGTGTCCTGTAGACTATGGGGCGCCTGCTCACGCTCCTGGGGTCGCTGTGGGAGCTGTCCCCACTCCCCTCCCCTGGTGACCATATCAGGGAGCTGAACAGGAGGTGAAGAGGGGGGCTGAACCTGGGAAGCTGGGAGGGGAGAGGGGGACCAAGCCTGGGGACCTGAGAAGGGGAGGAGCCTGGACCTGGGGAACCTGGGAGGTGGGAGGTGGGAGGGGGCCTAGGGAATGTGGGAGGGGGAGGGGTTTGGCCTAGGGAAACTGAGATACTTTGCAGGTACCCCTAACCCTAACCCTAAACTTAACCCTAATCTTAGCCCTAGCTCTAACTCTAACCCTAACCCTAACCCTAACCCTAACCCTAAACCTAACCCTAACCCTAGCCCTAGCTCTAACTCAACCCTAACCATAACACTAACCCTAGCTATAACCCTAACTCTAACCCTAACCCTAAACTTAACCAAACCAGTCCTGGGCATGAATTCAGGGTTTGGGCACTGTTCCTGAAATTCTTTTGCTGAAAGCTAGCTAGCACTCTACCACTTGAGCCACAGCGCCACTTGTGGCTTTTCTAAGTAGTTCATTGGAGAGAAGAGTCTCATGGGACTTTCCTGCCCTGGCTGGCTTTGAACCGAGATCCTCAGATCTCAGCGTGAGCCACCAGGACCCAGCTGTGAGCACCTTTCCAACTCTTCGCAAGCTGTTTTGAAGTCAGGGCCAGGCATGCCCCTGTCCGGGGTCCCGGAAGGCAGGCTCTTCAGACAGGCAGGTTCTGCTTTTCCCTGCAGGCTGTCTTGCCTTCAGAGCAGTGGGCTGTGACCATAGGACATTGGACACTTGGTGGCCTACTGCACCCTTAGAGACATCCATGCTGGTTGGAGGGGGTCAGTATCCCTGGGTCCATCCTGACTCCTCCACTCTGAAGGCAGGGGCTGTGTGACCTCAGTTCGCCTACCCACAGGGCCCCGTGCCCTGTGAGGGTACCGTAGGTGATCTGCGTCTGAGGATGTGCGCGGAGAGGAGCCTAGCCATCCACCAACACCTGCCACGGGAATGGCAGAGCCATCCACGACTCCTGCCACGGGAACAGCGGAGGAGCTGCTCTAAAAATACTGCCTGCTCGCAGGCTGTGTGGGCGGCTGGCTGCCTCCCTCATCTACGTTGAAAGCTGGCTCTGCTCCAGGAACGGGGCGGGGGGGGAGGGGGGGGTGGGCTGCCAGTCTGGAAGGGGAGGGGGGTTCCGAGGAGCCGGGGCACTGTCTGGGAGGGGGTTCCGAGGAGCCATTGTTGGGCGAAGCAGCTGCAAGGCAGACCCAGCCCAGCCCAGCCCAGCCCCGTGGTGATGATGCCCAGCCTGTGCTGCTCCCCCTGTGTCTGATGCAGGGTTTTGACCAAGATGATCACCATGAAAAGTTCTGCCAGTGTTCCCAGTGCCCACTCAAGATCCATTCTCTGGAGAAGAGGGTTTGGGGAAGCGAGGGTGGATCGGGGAAATTGTTGAAGAGGAGCAGTCTGTGTGTGTCGAGGCCTTTCCCATGGGCCCGACACAGGCTCTGGTGGGAAGAGGAGGGGCCCACAGTGGGGAGGGGGCCAGGCTCCGAGGTCCAAAGGCTGTTTGCCTACCCACCTGTTGGACACCTACCCTGTGCCTCAGTGGGCCCCGCCTACAGCACTCCTGCAGGATACCAAAATGGAGCAGCTAGGAACTATGATTTGAGGAGTGGGGGGGAGTCAGGAAAGCATTCTAGAGTGCACCATGCCAGCCTGAGATGCCCGGGAGCTGCAGAGTTGGAGAAGGGGAATTCCCAGCTGAGGACATGGCACCTGCAAGCCTCTCCCTGGCTAAGCTCTTAAGTGCCAGGCTCACGCCAAGCCCCAGCTCCGCTCTAGCCCATCCCCCACACAGCCACAGGGGCCCCTGAGTCTCCTGCCCAGGGCTCACAACCCAGCAGGACATTTGTATTTCTACTATCCCAACTGATCGCCAGTGTGGGTCATGGCGGGGAGTGGAGCAGGTGACTGCCCGGGAGCCTGCCCCCAAAGAGAGGCCCAGGGGTCCCCAGCCTGAGAGAGCTTGTTCCACGAGGTGAGATATCATAAGCGGACAGGAGAGAATACATTCTATCACACAATTTTATTTCACAGCCTCCCCTGAGCCGAACAGCGATTGCCGACGCGGGGTTGGTGTTATAAATAGAGGAGCTTTCCAGGCTGGGAGGCCTGGGACTGCCTGCCACCCCTGGCCTTACCGGTGGCACTCCCGTGCCAGCCAGCACCACTGTGGAATGGGGGGGCTGGCAGGCCACATTCCTGAGACCAGCCACACCAAGCCACGGGTGCTGTCCACAGGGAGACCCCTCCGCATGAACACCCCAAGAGAGACCCCTCCTTCTTTCCCAAAGAGTTACAGGATCCCAGGCAATAGGAGGGGAAGGCAGGTAAGGCAGGAGACACAGAGGAAAGGGAGAACAGTGGCCAGCCTGAGGAAGCCAGGAGCGCTTCCTCTTCCCCGTGCAAATGGCCGCTCTCCCCAAGGATGGAGGTCTGTGGAATGCTGCGCTGTGGGAGTTGGAGGGGTGGACGGACCTTTCTAGGGTACAGAGACAAGCACTGAATGCCTGAGCCAGACCTGGAGGGGCAGTGGGGAGGGGACCAGCAGAGGTTCCAGGACAGGAGAGTGCCTGCAGGAGAGAGGGAGACAGGCCGAGCTCAGTCTGCAGGGTCCCCTGCTTTTCAACCCCAGCCCACCCAGGACTGGGGCCAGGGCTTCATGCCTCACAGAGTCCCCTAACCAGCCTCAGGGCTCAGAGGCTCTGCAGGGGCCTGGAGCGCCTAAGCCTTGGGCAGCAGAGGGAGGACAGGGAAGGGTTAGGGGGAGAGGGCTCCCTGTGTGCAGGGAGACAGGCCATTTGGCTTTTGACAGCAGGCTCCTTTGTTGCCAGCGCAGAAGGAGGCTGCTCCATCACCCCTGCAGCTCTCTCCCCTCCGCTCCCCTGCCTCTCTCTGCCCAGCCCCTCCCTCGGCCTCTCCCCATGCCAGGCGCAAATGCCCACATTCTTCCCCGACTTGTGGAATGATCATTGAAAGCGTGACCCAAAGCTGCCAGCAACTGTCCCAGGTCAGGGCCCGACCAGGTAGGGCGGGGCTTCCAGCCCTGGCCTGGCCACACCCCTTCTCTGTGGGGTCTGCAGCAGACACCTGCTGGTGGTCAGCACACTCTGTGTATGGAACTCAGAGGTGCTCCTCCATGCCGGCCCTGCGTGCCCCTCCTCTCGCCCTGCCGGCCATCTCCCAGCCTGGCCTCTGCTGCCCACCTCCCTCAGGGCGGCACACCAGCTTCTCCCCTTAAGCAAAGGAGGCTGAAATGGTGGCCTTCCACAGAGGGGACGAGGGCCACTCAGGGGTGACTAATCCCACTCCTGCCCTGCCTCCAGCCCCCAACTACCCAGTGCGAGCCACCTGTGCGGGCCCTGCCACAGGTCCACTGAGGTGTCCCCGCCAGCCCAGGTGTTAGTGACTGGGGGTAGTGTCATGGTCCTGTGCCCAGGATTCACTATAGATGGAGTCATAGGCTGACCGTGGTCCTGGGAGGTGGTGGAAAGAAGATGGGGCTGGGCGGAGGACGGGGGGTTAGGGGCCAAGTGTTGGATGGAAGGGCAGAGCTTGCCTTGTTTCAGAACCACTACCAAGTGAGTCTCTCCCTCGACCACCGCCTTCTGCAGCCTCCACGCTCTGCAGAGACACCCGACCACGGACCCCACCGCTGGCCCTGCAAGCCCAGCGAGCCTTCCTATGAACACCTATTGTCTCAAGTATTGCATTGCAGGGGCAAAGGCCATCAGCACTGCCCGTGTGTGTGACATCATGCCCCTGGGCCAATATCCCAAACAAGCCAGTGGTTGGCTGGGGCACAGGCAGGGGGTTCTGGACGGGGGAAGGTCTCACAGGGGAAGGCCTCACGGGGGAAGGCCTCATGGAGGAAGGTCTCACAGGGGAAGGTCTCACAGGGGAAGGCCTCACAGAGGAAGGCCTCACAGAGGAAGGCCTCACAGAGGAAGGCCTCACGGGGGAAGGTCTCACAGGGGAAGGCCTCACAGGGAAGGCCTCACAGAGGAAGGCCTCACAGAGGAAGGCCTCACGGGGGAAGGTCTCACAGGGGAAGGCCTCACAGAGGAAGGTCTCACAGGGGAAGGTCTCACAGGGAAAGGCCTCACAGGGGAAGGTCTCACAGGGGAAGGCCTCACAGAGGAAGGCCTCACGGGGGAAGGTCTCACAGGGGAAGGCCTCACAGAGGAAGGCCTCACGGGGGAAGGTCTCACAGAGGAAGACCTCACAGAGGAAGGTCTCACAGGGGAAGGCCTCACAGAGGAAGGCCTCACGGGGGAAGGTCTCACAGGGGAAGGCCTCACAGAGGAAGGTCTCACAGGGGAAGGTCTCACAGGGAAAGGCCTCACAGGGGAAGGTCTCACAGGGGAAGGCCTCACAGAGGAAGGCCTCACAGGGGAAGGCCTCACAGAGGAAGGCCTCACAGGGGAAGGCCTCACAGAGGAAGGCCTCACAGAGGAAGGCCTCACAGAGGAAGGCCTCACGGGGGAAGGTCTCACAGGGGAAGGCCTCACAGGGAAGGCCTCACAGAGGAAGGCCTCACAGAGGAAGGCCTCACGGGGGAAGGTCTCACAGGGGAAGGCCTCACAGAGGAAGGTCTCACAGGGGAAGGTCTCACAGGGAAAGGCCTCACAGGGGAAGGTCTCACAGGGGAAGGCCTCACAGAGGAAGGCCTCACAGGGGAAGGCCTCACAGGGGAAGGCCTCACAGAGGAAGGCCTCACGGGGGAAGGTCTCACAGAGGAAGACCTCACAGAGGAAGGTCTCACAGGGGAAGGCCTCACAGAGGAAGGCCTCACGGGGGAAGGTCTCACAGGGGAAGGCCTCACAGAGGAAGGTCTCACAGGGGAAGGTCTCACAGGGAAAGGCCTCACAGGGGAAGGTCTCACAGGGGAAGGCCTCACAGAGGAAGGCCTCACAGAGGAAGGCCTCCAGGGAAAGGCCTCACAGAGGAAGGCCTCACGGGGGAAGGTCTCACAGAGGAAGACCTCACAGAGGAAGGTCTCACAGGGGAAGGCCTCACAGAGGAAGGTCTCACAGAGGAAGGCCTCACGGGGGAAGGTCTCACAGAGGAAGGCCTCACGGGGGAAGGTCTCACAGAGGAAGGCCTCACAGGGGAAGGCCTCACGGGGGAAGGCCTCACAGGGGAAAGTCTCACAGGGGAAGGCCTCACAGGGGAAGACCTCACAGAGGAAGGCCTCACAGGGGAAGGCCTCACAGGGGAAAGTCTCACAGGGGAAGGCCTCACAGAGGAAGGCCTCACAGGGGAAGGCCTCACGGGGGAAGGTCTCACAGGGGAAGGCCTCACAGGGGAAGGCCTCACAGGGGAAGGTCTCACAGAGGAAGGCCTCACAGGGGAAGGTCTCACAGGGGAAGGCCTCACGGGGGAAGGCCTCACAGGGAAGGCCTCACGGGGGAAGGCCTCACAGGGGAAGGTCTCACGGGGGAAGGTCTCACGGGGGAAGGTCTCACAGGGGAAGGTCTCACAGGGGAAGGTCTCACAGGGGAAGGCCTCACGGGGGAAGGTCTCACAGGGGAAGGCCTCACGGGGGAAGGTCTCACAGGGGAAGGTCTCACGGGGGAAGGTCTCACAGGGGAAGGTCTCACAGAGGAAGGTCTCACAGGGGAAGGCCTCACAGGGGAAGGCCTCACAGGGGAAGGCCTCACAGGGGAAGGCCTCACGGGGGAAGGTCTCACAGGGGAAGGCCTCACGGGGGAAGGCCTCACAGGGGAAGGCCTCACAGGGGAAGACCTCACAGGGGAAGGCCTCACAGGGGAAGGCCTCACGGGGGAAGGTCTCACAGGGGAAGGTCTCACAGAGGAAGGTCTCACAGGGGAAGGTCTCACAGGGGAAGGTCTCACAGGGGAAGGTCTCACAGAGGAAGGTCTCACAGGGGAAGGCCTCACAGGGGAAGGTCTCACAGGGGAAGGCCTCACAGGGGAAGGTCTCACAGGGGAAGGTCTCACAGAGGAAGGTCTCACAGGGGAAGGTCTCACAGGGGAAGGCCTCACGGGGGAAGGCCTCACAGGGGAAGGTCTCACAGGGGAAGGCCTCACAGGGGAAGGCCTCACAGGGGAAGGCCTCACAGGGGAAGGCCTCACAGGGGAAGGCCTCACAGGGGAAGGCCTCACAGGGGAAGGCCTCACAGGGGAAGGTCTCACAGGGGAAGGCCTCACAGGGGAAGGCCTCACGGGGGAAGTTCTCACAGAGGAAGGCCTCACAGGGGAAGACCTCACAGGGGAAGGCCTCACAGGGGAAGGCCTCACAGGGGAAGGTCTCACAGAGAAAGGCCTCATACAAGTGGGTGGGTTTCCCTGCTGCAGAAGGCTGCCCTTGCCTGTGATACCTTTTTTTTGAGCCACTTCTCTATGGTTGCTGTCAGATCTCAACATCTCCCACACCTTAAGCAGCTGTGCGGAGTGGGGCCTGAGGAATCACCCCTCTGATAAACCTTGGCACCCTCCCTCCACCACCTCCATGTAGCTCTGATTCTCAAGAAAAAAAAATCTGGATGCATCTGGCAGCCCCAGGGGCCCCTGAGCTGCAGGGGCGCTGGTGGGCTTGGGTGTCAGGGGGCCCTGCACACTAAATGGAGGGTCACAGTACACCTGAGGCCCCTACCATCCTCCCAGATAGCAGGACCTCTCATCCAAACTGGGACCACAGCTAATAATTAAGGTGGGACCAGAGACACAAAGGGCACCCTTCCTGATGCTCACCAGGTGACCACAGAGAGGAAGCTCAGATTTGCCCAAGTCTGTTCCCAGGCTGGCACCCCGGGAGTCTGGGCACAAACATCTACCAACTTCACCTCTTGCTTGTGCAAGTCCACGTGTGCCGTGAGCACTGCCAAGGTGGCCGGCTCCAAGGCGTCCCGAGTGGCCAACACTTTCTCGCCTGCAAAGATCGATCAGCCACACTCACACCCGCGGCTGGACACGGGAGTCCGGGGCTGGGAGAACACAGAGAGGCCATGCTGTCAGCAAGCCCCAACTTCTCCCGCTCGGTCAATTTATTTTTCACAGCTTTCAAATCACGGTGTCGTCCTGGGTCGTGCTGTGGCCGTCGCCAGAAACCATTCCTTCCGTGTGCAGCTGGACGTTTGCAAAAATATCTGCCTTTCCTGCCCAGGGTACAGTGGTGGAGATAAGGGAAAATACCGAAAATAAGAGCAAATAAAATCAGGAGAGCTTTGCTTACCGCCCACCAGGCAAAGGCAAACACGGCTGCGGCTGAAGGCAGGTCCTTTCATTATTTTTAATGTACTTTCTTCATGGCCTGTTTTAATATGGTGGTGATCGTTTTATTCTACATTGTTGGAATCGTATCATATTATATTACCAGTGAGGAGTCTGCTTCCCGTTCCCTGCAAGCATTCTCTGTGCAGACTCTAAACAAACATTATTTCTTTAATGGCTGTTAACTCCTCTCCAGTGGCTAGATGGTAGTTTACTTAAACATTCCCCCATGCGCAAACATTCAGGTTGTTCCTAATTATTTTGCTACCGATAGATACCTCTATAGAGAGACATCTCTATATCTATATATATCTATATAGAGAGATATAGATGTCTATCTGTATGTACCTATGTCGATACTCAGGACAGAGTCCTGACAATTAGCTTTTGGGTGTCCGGGAGCGTTTCCACCAGGGTGGCGTGCGTGGCTGATGGCCTTCCCATCCTGCCTGCCCACCCCCGAGGCACACACAACTTGTATCCCAGCAGCACACCCAGGCTGTCGCTACGCGTCAGAGCCTGTCCCCCGCATTCTCGAAAACGAATGTTTGGTCATAATGTGCAGTCCCTTTATTGCCAGAGTGAGAGAAGGCTCCCGTATCTGCTTCCTAATTATGCCCGAAGTTCCTGTGGGTTGGGCCGCCGTGTACTTGGGCCAATAATCTACTTGAGGTAGTTGGTGTTCTCCTGGACTTTTTATAAACTCTCTACACACTAAAGGCATCCAGCCTTAGCATGCTGCCCGCCAGGCTGCTTTCCTCAGGGAGTTTGCTCCTTTATGCATCTGCTGGAGTGTGGAAGTTTCTGGTCTCTCTACATAGTTTTGCTTGTCCTGATTTCTTGTATGTGTCTCTTCTTGAAATGCCCTCTCCTCTTGGGTCTAGGGGTTTAGCACGAGGCTCTAGGTTTCCCTCTTCCAGGATGGTTTTAACACCACTGTCTCCACAGAACCCAACTGGTGCACACATAAGCCCGTATGCTCTTCGCATACTTTCAGCTCACAGCACCCCCATAGGGTGCTTTGAACCCCGGGGGTCCTGTGCAGCCATGGGCATGGAGAGGCTGGAAAGTGGGGTGTCTGCTGGCATGGGCCCCTGGGAGGGGAGGTCCCTTCTTCCCCGGTATCTTCCCCCATGCATGCGTTGTCAGAGCTTCTCTCGGGCATGCCCCACACCCCTGCCCCCACCCCGGGATGCTTCTGTCTCAAGAGCGGAGGCTGGGTGCCACTGACAGCCCACAGTGCCCAGGACAAGGACAAATGTCTGTGGCTTTGTAACGCCACATGGCTGCTTTATCTACTTCCTGCTAAACACAGCCGTCGGGTGCTGAAGGTGGGCACACCTGGCAGCATCCCTCCCTCTCCTTTCTTGTAGACATGGGTAGAGGAGAAAGACTTCAAATCCCAGCCTCCCTTGCAGCTAGGTGTAACCATGTGACCAAAGTTCTGGCCAATCAGATGCAAACAGAGTATTGAGGGGCTACTTCTGAGACCTAGTGAGCAGACAGCTGCCACCTCTCCCTCAGCTTCCTTTCTGCATCCCACATTGCTGACACAGGCAGCACCCAGGCCCCCAGCCTGCCCTCAGGCCCCAGAGCAGACATCAAGCCATACAAATGAATCCCAAAGTAACCCTGGAGACCACACAATGGCTGATTAGAGACAAGGTAGCTGCCAGGGCAGAGCAGGGCCCAGATCCCTGCACTGCATCTACACTTCAACAGTCACTGCAGACTCTGTACTTTCATCGCATTTAGAATCCAGTAGCCACAGACAAAACTCCTTCCCCAGTGCTCTTCACCCCATTCCTATGAGCTTTTTGTTGAAACCCAATATAGCTGCTTCTGCTCCGGCTATCATGTCGGCACTCCAGGGCACACCCCCAACACGGTTGTGACATCAAACACAAAACAGGCGATGTGGCCTGTCCAACGTCACACAGCAAGTGGCAGCTCTGGTACTCAAACCCAGCTGGACCCAACATCGTGGATGCTTGGGAGAAGGAAAACCTTGGCAGGGCAGCAGGGAAGTCCTCCTGGGGGAGGTGAGGGCTGCTGAGACTAGCAGGCTCTCACCCCTGGTGGTGGGGCCATGAAGTGTCCCGGCGGCGGCCCAGAATGCTGGTGGGCAGGGGGTCCCATCACTCCAGCCTGCTGCCAACTCATCTGGATCCTTAGGACCTGAAGAGGGTGTAAAAGTGACTTATGAGCTGAAATCAGGTGTTCAGGCATAAACACGCCATGGCCTGTGATTGATTTGACTGGATAAATAGCTTTTATAATTGGTCTGTTTTTTATTAAATTTTAAAGGCTGCTACTTCTGTGCAAGAGAATCGGGGGACATGAGCACATGGCACAGATGGGCATCCCTGCCTTCCTCTTCTGGCAGAGCCCCAGGCTGATAAAACGTGTTTCTGCTGGCTGGGCCCAGGGCCGGAGGAGGCCTGGGAGGGCGTGGGGAGCCCTTGATCTCTTAATTCCAGGTAATGCCTGGGTCAGTTCCAGTCACCCAGTGACTTGCAGCCTGCTCCAGGCTTCAGTCCAAGAGGTTTACAGAAAGGAGGGTGGGGTGGGGCAGAGGCTCCAGCTTGATTTCTGCCCCTGCTGGACACAGAGGCTGGGGCTGGCCTTGTTCCATCCCTCATACCTGCAGCCCCTACCAGGACAGGTACACACAAGACCTGGGCATTGGCAGGGGCATGAGGCTGGGCTTTGCCATGCGGTGCTCAGTGACCAGGGAGCACAGAGCAGTGGCCAGGGGGGTCTTGGAGAGCCAGAGGCTCGGTGGGTGTGAGCAGGGCATTAGTTGTGGCTCAGACGCAGGCTCTTCAGGTCGGGACAGTTGGACCTCAGGCTCCCCAACTGTACAGTGGGAGATGAGATCCTCACTCTGCCTGCCCACTGCTCAGGGTGTATAGGCTGAGGGGAAGGTTCTGAGGAGGAGGGCGGGGCCTGGTCTTCCCAGGACAGCCTGCCCAACACCTGCTACCATCCGCGGAGGGAGACCGCCTCCCTCCCCTCTCCCCAAAGACTTCAAACCAGGAATGCCACACTCCAGGTGCAAGGAGCCTGATGGGTTTCACATGAGTCCCAGATGGACAGTGGAGAGGCCTTACCACCTCACACCACAAAAAGGTGACCAAGTCCAGTGGTAACCAGGGCCAGGTCTCAGTGTGTAATCAGGATCAAGACTTAGTGTGTGAGCAGGATCAGGACTCAGTGTGTGAGCAGGGTCAAGACTCAGTGTGTGATCAGGGTCAAGACTCAGTGTGTGATCAGGGTCAGGACTCAGTGTGTGAGCAGGGTCAGGACTCAGTGTGTGATCAGGGTCAGGACTCAGTGTGTGATCAGGGTCAAGACTCAGATGTGAGCAGGGTCAGGACTCGGTGTGAGCATGTCAGGGCTCAGTGTGTGAGCAGGGTCAGGACTCAGAGTGTGAGCAGGGTCAGGGCTCAGAGTGTGAAGAGGGTCAGGGCTTGGTGTGAGTAGGATCAGGGCTCAGAGTGTGAGCAGGGTCAGGGCTCGGTGTGAGCAGGGTCAGGACTCAGTGTGAGCAGGGTCAGGGCTCAGAGTGTGAAGAGGGTCAGGGCTCAGAGTGTGAAGAGGGTCAGGGCTCAGAGTGTGAAGAGAGTCAGGGCTTGGTGTGAGCAGGGTCAAGGCTCAGTGTGAGCAGGGTCAGGGCTCAGAGTGTGAGCAGGGTCAGAGCTCAGTGTGAGCAGGGTCAGGACTCAATCTACGAACCTGTCCTTTCTTAACACAGGTCCCTTTCCTTCCCTGTTCCTCTAGGACACAGTGCCTTGGGCAGCCGGCTGGTTAGTTCTCTGGCTGTTTAAATAGGGCATGAAAATCAAGGCACCCTTCATGGAGCTGTCCACTCCCCTCTGGATAGCTGCATCCAGATCCCAGGGTCTGATCCAGCCCAGCCACTCCTACCTCTCTCTGATCCAGATCTTGGCTTTCCGTCTAGGCCTCAGCAAACTCCCCTACCCCTGTGTGAGCCTCTGCTGTCCACAGGTCCTCTTCAGCCCAGGCCGAAGCCAGGCTCAGCTCCTGACTCGGCGTCCTCACACAGAGCCGGAGTGCAGCCGGTGATAAGGACCAGGCCCTGTGAGCAGCTTTCAGCCCGGGCGGGAGGAAGGCAGTGGTGCTGGGCAGGCCTCCCTCCTCCCTCCTCCAGGAGGGCAACAGAGGGGTGAGCCCCGCTCTCCCAGGGACGTCAGCAGCCAGGGTTCAGGAAGGGGCGTGGGCGGATGACGGGCAGACACGCACACAGCCGCCACTCCTGGGCCTCAGTGGGCAGCCGCTGGCCTGGGCCCAGCCTTTCAGCCAGTTGCTGTGTCGCCGTGCCCCCTGTGCACTGCCCCCCGGCTCCTTCAGGTCAGGGACAACAGCAGCTCCATAAAGCCGAGTCACCTGACCAAGCCCCGCACAGCGCCAGGGCTGTTTTCTGAGGCCCCGGCGGAAGGTGAAGACGGCAGGGTGTGTGATCCGTCTTTCTTGACCAGCCCTGCAGTCCCCAAGACAGCCTGCTGCCAGGCCAGAAGCTCAGAGCCGGGAGGTCAGGGAGGGACACAGCCTGTGGCTGCCCGCTCTTCGGTGCCTGGGCCGCTCCCCTCACGGCACGCCGGTTCCAGCCATGCATCTTCCCCTCTCTGTGCTGCCCCGATGTGTGCCATACCCCACATGGTGACCCACCAACACTGGGTCTTTCCTACAACCTCTGCTTGGGGCAAGGATTCAATTGGCGCCTAAGACTCCGTCCAGGATATTGGTACCAGCCGCAGCTCGCGCAGTTTTGTGTTTTTGTTTCCCTCCTCTGTGGCTCCCGCGTGAGGCTGGCACGAGGGCGGCTGTCCTCACCCAGGGCAGCCCAGGGCAGCCCCGAGCAGAAGACCCAGCGGGAGAGGCCTTTCCCAGGCGTGTGGGGCATCCCAGGGGCTTCTCAGGGCATGCGTGTGAGCTGTGCGGCGGGAGGGGCACCGGGAGCCTAAGAGGAGAGACCTCTGTGTCCAGCATGTGAGCTGGACTTGGCCCTGCAGGTCAAGAGCTTCCAAACCAGGGATTCCAGCCTGCAGGACACACAGCCCACAGGAGTGCTAGATGGATTCTCTTTGGAGGAAGAAACGGGAAAGGTTGTTTTGGAACCAGCCGATTGCTGTGGTGCCAGCGTAGCAGCTCACAGTCCCAGGCACCAAACCCCTGGCTCCACGGCTCCTGTGGTGTGCCCAGGCTGCCCCGAGGACAGCTATTCTGAGCGGGGCCTTCCAGAGGGACTGGCCGAGCGAGGGGAGGCCCCCTCCCCCTGCCCCAGGAGGCTGCGGAGATCTGGAGCACAGAGCATGTCCTGTAGAAGCAGCAGCCGGCCAAGCAGGAAGGGCATAGCTGCAGTCTGGACTATGTGTACCGGGCTTACCTGGAGGGCTCCTCCTAGGTACCAGAGTCCCCCAGGCCCTGCACCCACCCCTCCCAACCCCGCATTGAGCAGCCCTGACCATGCCCAGACCCCCCCTCCGCCAGGACCCACAAGGACCAGAGAGGACCTGACACCCCACGGGCTGCAGCACAGCACCAGGAGCTGCTCCAGACCTCGTGGCCCCCGCCTGTCCCCCATCCTCCCTCCCCCCACCCAGCACACACCTCCAGTCACACCTCATTCTGAAATGCTTCTCCTCCCACCGGGAGGCTGCCATGCCCCCTGGGCCTAGCCTCCCACCTTACCTGAGAGAGGCAAGCCCTCTGCCCCAGCCCCAAGTGTGGCTCGTGACTGTGGGACTCCGTGTGTCATGTACATGTGTGTGAGTGTGTGCATGTGTCTGCGAGTCTGTGTGCACTCAGGAGTCTGTCTGTGTGCATGTCTGTGTGTCTGGCGCAGGTAGAGGTGAGTCAGGTGGCCTGGCACAGGACGCTGATGCCCTGCAGGACAGTTCTCAAAGGTGTTTGCTCACACATGGCCGCAGAGCCGTGGCCTGCGACAACTGTCCGAGCCCCTGCCCCGCAACCCCCAGCAGAGGCTCGGGCAGGAGGCAGCGGTGAGCACAGGAGGCCGGAGCCAGGCGGGACCAGGATGAGCATGAGCGGAGAGGACAGCAGAGGAGGCTGATGGCAGGCAGCCCGCGGAAGGAGCTAGGCCGGGTGGTGGCGCCCCGCCCCATCCTGTTCTTCCAGTTCCATCCTGTTAGCGGTGCAGTGATGAAACCATGTTGTGCTGCAGGGGCTCCGGAGTGAGGCCTCCACAGCCCGCCCTGCAGGAAGAGGAGGCCATGCCACCGTCAATGGGTGAGAATTTCTGGAGAAGCCTCTGGGCTGGGCAGGGACGGGGAGGAGGGCTTGGGCTGGGCTGGGCTGGGCAGGGAGGAGGAGGGTCAGGGCTGGGCTGGGCTGGGCATGGAGGAGGAGGGTCAGGGCTGGGCTGGGCTGGGCAGGGAAGAGCAGGGTCAGGGCTGGGCTGGGCTGGGCAGGGAGGAGCAGGGCTGGGCTGGACTGGGGAGGGACTGGCTCCAGACTCTGAACCTCATACCCAGGTCCCCTTCAGCCCCAGGTACACAAGAAAAGAGGGTTTCCCCAGCCAACCTTCCTCCCTCCCCACTGTACCACTGGGCCTCAGTTTCCCCAATTATAGAATGGGGTAACAATAGCAGAAAGGCCTCTGGGCGGTGCTTCGGGATGGACGGCATCAGGATGGAAGGCATCGGGCGCTGCTGCCAGGGTCAGGGACTCCAGAGGACTTCCCGAGGGTGCTGGCGGGAAGGAGGCGGACGCTGCCCTCTTTGCGTCTTGCTGGCCTCTGCCCTTGTGTTTCTCTCAGCTTCTGGGGGGCACAGCACACATGCTCCGAGGAGGGTCGGGAGCCAGCAGCAAAGCACGGGAGACACAGCAGCTGTGTGCTCAGAGCTGGGCTCGACGTGAGCCCAGGAGGTGGCCACAGAAGAGAGAGCAGCAGTTCCTATGCACCCAGCCAGCAAGCCCTGGCCACAGCTAGCTTCTAGCACATGGCCGAGCACTGCAGCTAGAGTCCTCCGGGCCCTGCTGCCACTGGTATGGGCAGACCTCGGCAGCGGAGGCCCAGGTGGAGGCCCGCGCGGAGGCTGACCTCCCCCAATGCATGCCTTGGGCTCCCAGTCTGTTTGCTCAACAAAACGTCTGGCAGACACATTTCCCTGCTTTCCAGGTCCTTTTCAAACTAAATTCATTTGATTTCCTCTTTATTTTGGCAGGGGAAAAAATGTAATTTCTAATTTAAAATTTAAACTATCACTCTCCTCATCAACATGCATTCGGCTCAGATGGTGTTTGGGCAATTAGCTGTGTCACTCTCCAGTCCACCAGCCTGGCAGGGGGTGAGCTCTCCCTCCTCAACGCTGTGCTGACCCCCACCTGTCCCCACAGGACAGGGCCGAGACCCCCACGCCCGATGTGGGCTGAGGCGGTATCGGGGGACACCGGCTACCATGGGTCCTGCGTTCTGGGGCGAGCCTACTCACCCCGCCCCAACAGCTAGCCACACAGAGCTCCGCCGCTCCCGCAGTGGTGAGGGCCGGGCATGTCTACTCCTCTCCTCTTCATCTGCAAGACACTCAGGGCTGGAGACAGGCCCAAGGCCACAGATGTCCATGGCTCTTGCTGCTAGAGGTGGAAACACGACATACCATCACAGAGACAAACGGAGGCCTCCTGACTTATTCGCCCAGTCCTGGGAAAGCTTCTCAGCGTGCACACAGGGAGTTCGCCGTGTGCTTGTTCACAGTGAGAGTGCTGAGCAGCTTTCTCCGAGGCCAGGTGCTTCTCTGGACAGGGCCAACATGGAAGGCCATCAATGGTCAGCAAGAAACACCAAGGGAGTACCAGAACCTGACAGTGGAGTAAAATGTGCAAGAGAGTGTTCAGAATTGGACGGGGCGGGGCCACCTCTCCAAGGAAGGCATTCGGGCAGCAGGGCCTCCCGGGCACCTCCCTGTGGGCAGTCTCCTCATGTTTGCTGAGTGTCTGCCGCCTCTCACTGCGAGCTGCAGTTCCTGCTGAAGTTCACACCAAGGCTCAGTCAGACCTTGGTTTATACTGAATCTCAGGGCAGCACTTGGATTGGCCGTGGCTGTGTTGAGTGGTTGCCTGCACCAATCAGAGGCAGGCAGAAGCGGGCCAAATGAGGAGTGGCAGCTCCCACAGTATCCCAGGGGTTGCAGAAGGAGGAGAGAACAGGGCCGCTCTCGGTAGCTTGGTGTCAGGATTCAAATGTAGATCTCTCACACACAGCACCCTGAGGGGTGCCCAGAGTTCTTCCCCTTGCACAGCCCTGGCACTGGTGTGTGTGCATGGGCATGCACGTGCACGCGTGCGCGCACACACACGCACACACACACGCGCGCGCACACACACACACACACACATGCACACACACACACATGCACAGCACCCTGTACAGAGGACTCCAGATCACTGGGTAGGTGGGAAATGAGAGCAGAGGCTCAGCTGTCCCTTGCCCCGGCTCGCATGGAGCCTTCAGCGGGGGGAGTGTGGGTCCCCAAGCTCTCCTAGTCCCCTTATTCTCCTTGCCCTAATTCCTCCCCGCTCAGCCTCAGCTCTGTTCTGAGGCTTAGATGATTGCTTTAGCATATTTGTTTTGTTGTCCACATCCTCCTGTTTTGGAAGGCCAGAGCCTGGCGAGGAAGGCCGAAGCGGGAGGGTGACCCCGGGAGGTGGAGGGTTTGTGGGTGCAGTGGATGCCACCGAACCCAGAACAACAGAGAAGTGCTTTCCGTAGTGGCTGGAGTCACGCTGGCCAGCCTGACCGGCCGGGCCTGTCCAGGCGCAAGTCTGAGAAGGAGCAGGAGTCACAGCTGCTGGCTGAAGTGGGATCAAGATCATTCGGAACAAAGCCCGAGGCTAAAGGGCGGCATGGGCAGGGGCACAGAGCCTCAGACTCAAGTACCTGGTGCCAGGTGTATCGCCTCATTCCAAGCACCCGGCAGTGCTCACCCTGGGCAGCCATGTTGTCACCAAGAGGCCTTGGCTGGCCTCACCCACCCAGGTTGGAGCACCCATCCCGTGCCTGAGGGCTGCCCACACGTTGCTCGTGTCCCCACGCTCACGGCCTTCGCAAAACCATTGAACAACTGTTGGCTACGAAGGAGACAGAGTTGAGGGGGTGCCCAGGTTCAAGGCCAGCACGCATGCTCCTTAAGGCTGAGTTGTGGGTAGACGCTGCCTCTGTTTCCCTTCTCTGCAGAGGGGGGGGGATGACCCCCACACAAACCTCTTTCTCCAGCATCTTCCTTAGGAGAGAAGAAGGAAATGATTGTGCAGTAGCTTTGCCCACAGCAAACACAAGTACGAGCAGGTCGTTGCTTTCCGGATTATTCTTCTGCAGGAGCCTTCTTTGTCCTCCCACATCTGGGAGTTCTGAGCCCATTTGGAGGTCACGGAGAAGCTCAAAGACCTGGGAGAGAATGAGGCCGTTGGTGCGGTGAGCAGCCAGCGCAAGCCAGGACCCCCGAGTCAAGGAGCGGAGCCAGCTGGGGTCCGGGGGAGAATCTGTCTGAAGTTGAATCAATGGCCAGGATTGGGTTAAAAAAAAATCCTGAACTGTGGACAACTGAAATGAATTGAAGAAATTGAATTTAGTCACATTGGGAAAAAAAAAAGGAAATCGAATTGAACAGAAGGAATGCAATAGAAAGGAATTAAAACAAATTGAATTGGCTCCATTTGATTTGACTTCAGGAATCAAAGTCAACGCAGCAAGGAGTTGAGTTGGAGGTCTTGGCTGAGTTGGGGGAAGAATTGGAAGAACTTGGGGTGAGTGAGCTGAGTTGAGTTGAACTGAAATTTTTCCACAGCTTCAGTTCCCTTTTGAAGCCCCTAGCCCGAGTGACCTTGTCCTGGATCTGGTTGTTCCGAGCATTTATGAAGCACCTACTGCATGCCAGGACCCGGCTTCACCCCCCATCCAGGGGTACTGAGCCTAATTGTCCATAAGCGCTGAGGCCCCGAGGTTGGAGCCCCCTGGAGCTGTCACCACAGCCACGGGGCCCACGAAGGGCCGAGTCACCGAGACCCTGGGGCCCACTGGGAGCCTGGAGCCTTGGAAGAGGAGAAGCTGAGTGAGTCAGTATGACTAACCTTAGGGCCAGGCCAGCAGCCACATGCCCGAGACCACAGGGGCTCAGCACAAGCTGTGGACTCCAGCTCCCGGCTGACCCTGGGATTTTTCGTGTGCGTGTGTGTATGTGTGTGTGCATGTGTGTATATACGTGTGTGTATACGTGTGTGTGTGAGAGAGAGGCAGCTGTGGTTACTGGAGGAACGCTTCACAAGGCTGGAGAAGTGGGGAGCAGGTGGCTGGCACCTGAATGCTAGCCACTCAGGAGCTGTCAGCTGACGGCTGGCACTGTGAAGCCAGCCTAGGCAAGAAACCCTGCATGACTCTTCTCTCCAGTGAACCCCCAAAAAGCCAGAAGTGGAGGTGTGCTCCAGTGGTAGAGTGCTGGCCTTGAGCAAAAACGCTCCTCTGTCCTCTCTCTGCTCTGGGCCTCCCCAGGCTGGCCACCCATGCTCACCCAGGGCCTCTCTGCCCGCCTGTGGCCACCCAGCCGCCCCTTGGTCCTCTGTGCCACCTCCTGGCAGGGCCCTGGCACTGTCCCCCGAGCTGGGAGCCCCTTCCAGAGCTCCATGCCTGGAGAGACGGCCCAAGGCCTCTCCAGGCTTCCCTCCAGGCTCGCGTCCACTGGCAGCCTTTCAAGGACTTGTGCAGACGGCTCGTCGGAGGCCCCTCAGCCTCCTTCCGCAGCGTCATTGTGAGGGGCTGGTCCTGCGTGGCGCGTGCCTCGGGGCGGTGCGCCGGGGCTGCTGAGGTGTCCTGCCTTTCCTCTCATCTCCCCAAGTTGTGCCAGGTTCAAGGAGTTCTAGTCAATTAATCCAAGAACACTCGGGCCTCGCTTTCGTTGCTTGCATAAGCATCTGGCACACCTGGGCCCCGAGCATGCCGCGCCCCCGCGCCCCCACCGCGGCTTCCAGCGCTGCCTTGTGCTATTTCCTGTCTCCGTTTTGTTGGGAAAGGGGTGGTGAAGCACTTCCACTGCCCCCGAGGCCGCCCCGGGGAGCCTGGAGCACGAGATGCCAGGCGGCCCGCAGAGGGGGCTCTGAGCCCAGACTGGGGTGCAGGTCTGCTCCCCATCTCTGCTGTGACCCTACCTGCCTCCAGAAGCCCTCAGGCCTCTGTGCCCTTACCTTCACAATGAGGGCAATAATCAGCCTCCCCCAAGGTAGGCAAGCGTGTGCGTGTGGGTTAAATGAGATGCTATGTGGAACATACTTCCTGCAAGGACTATGCCATCACTGAGCATCTCACTTCTTTCTTTCTTTCTTTGTTCTTAGTTATTTATTTATTTTAGAAAAGGCCTTTCTGTAGCTCCCACTGGCCTCGAATTCGCCCTCCTCCTGTTTCAGCCTCCCAAGCACAGGATTCACAGCTGTGTGCTCACAACAATCTTCGTTTTAGGAAAAAAACAAAAACCTCCTCAGCCAGGGACGGTGACGCACCTGTATAATTGGCTTGGGAAACAGAAAGAGGGAGAATCACAGCTCAAAGCCAGCCCACGAAAAGAGTTAGTGAGCCATACTTCCCCTCATCTCAACCAATAAACCAGGCCTGGTGATGTACATCAGTCATCCCAACCATGCAGGATGGGAGGATTGTTGGAAAGATAACTGAAGTATGACTCAAGTGGAAGAGCACCTGCCCAGCAAGCATGGAACCCTGAATTCAAATCTCAACACTACAGAGGGGAAAAAACCTTAAGGAAAATCTGAGGAAAAAATCCAGGAAAAGACAGAGAAAAAGTAACTGTCAGCCACACCGGCCACACCAGCACCACACCAGCAAGACACCCAGGCTCTGCATTGGCCTGGCGCGCCCTCCTCTCCCAAACCACCTGTCTCCTTGAAGACTTCCTGAACTTCGCATCCCGTGCATTTCCTGGCACCCAGAGCAAGTCTTATAAGCGCTTTACTTAGTGACGGAATTAAGCCTTTGTCTGTCAGATTTGCTGTGGATGTGTTTTCCAGGCGTGTGATTTCTGGGCTCTCATTGGATGGTTTAATTCTGACATGCAGAAGATTTTCATTTTTATGCAGTCAAGCCTGTCCACATTTTCTCTCCCAATTCCTTGTATTAGCTCTAAACTTAGGCAATCTCCTCTCTTCTGAGACATGATGAATATTAAGTTCTACTTAATTCTCACTTTTCTGGGCCCTGGCTTTCTTTTTTTTAATAGACTTAATGCTAATCCCAGTGGAATTCAGTTGGGTGGGCTGAGCCGGCTCAGAGAAGGGGCTCCTCCACATGGGACCAAGACCTCAGCCCGCTCCCCTGGACCGGAGTCTGAGCCTGAGCACCTCCCCAGGGACCCCACAGCTGTGGGGTCCAGCCCCACAGAGCACCCAGCCCACCAGTGCTGCCCACCCCCTTCCCCCCCCCCCGAACTCCTGCCCCGCCAGCTAGACAGAGCTAGGGGGCCACAGATCCACTCCAGAGGAGCAAATGGGAAAATCCTTGATGAGCCCTGAGGGGACCCCAGGGCAAAGGACCCCAAAAGGGACACATTTGGTGAACACTTCCGCCTCCAGGCTGTGTGCCCGCTCTGGGCCTTGCTGCTGCTCAATCCGCCTGTAGCCCCATCCCAGGGTAGACTCCACACCCCAGCCTCTTCTCCACGCCCGGCCTCCCCTCCACTACCTCTACTGCACCCACCCCACCCCACCCGGAGAGGCTCCAGGCACCACCTGGAAGCCTTCCCTCAGACTAAAGAGCCCACAAAAGGCAGCTCTGCCCCTACACTGCAAACAAGTAAACTGAGGCACCGTGGCTTGCCCAGGGTACAAGTGGCCTCTCTGGCGGCAAATCCAGGCTCTTTGCCCTCCGAGCCCAGGCTCTTCTGTAGTCTGTGAGGCCGTGTGCACTGCCCCGCGCAGGTGACCAGTGCCTCTGTCGGCCTGTCGCTCGGTGAGGGGTGCTGTCCAGCAGTGCTGCGACCCCAGGATACCCCGGGAGCTGCCTCAGTTTACCCTCCTGATTGATCTGGGTCCTTCGGGGTCAAGCCTGCCACTATCCAGGGCCTAAGGGTTCTATACTGAGCCCAGCTTGGCCGGAGTTCCTCCTCCAGGGTGCAGGCACTGTGCAGGACTCAGTCCTCCATCCGACCTGGAGTTGCCCCGAGCTAATGCGTGCGGCCCTCTGAGAGATCCCTCACCCTGAGCCAGGAGCCCCTGCACCTGGGGGGCAGGGAGGCGGCTCAGGGAGCCGAGAGGAGGGAATTGGAGAACAAGCAGAGACTCAGAGCCTTTTTCTGCTCGCTGGGAAGAGGGAGGATGAAAATGCAGCCAAGGTAAAACACCCCCCTTCTCCCTCCCCTTTTTCCCCCTCCCCTCTCTCCCCCCCCCCCCGCCCCCACCCGCCATGTTTCCAACTGCAACTTCAGCAGATTTGCCTTTGCACAATACAGCAGTTTCCCAGCTGAGATCAAATCCTCCCTTCCCGGGGCTGGAATCACACGCGAGACCCGGACTCTGCGTTCAGTGTTTGCAGATGGCAGCCGGGTGGGGCCTGGGGCAGGGCCGGGATGCGGCTCCTGAGTGGGGAAGGGTGTGGGGCTGGAGAACAAAGGAAGATCCAGGCCAAGGGCGGAAGAAAGGAGAGAGGCACGGGAGGAACGTGACCGGGCCGCAGGTACAAAGGCTCCAAGGCAGGGGGTGCCCGCTGCGGTGCCCTCTGACCCGCTCTGAACAAGGTGGACGCCACCACGGTCAGCCCGTGTCTGGGCTGCTCCAGCCTCACCACAGGGCCTCCCAGCCTCCTTCAGGGCAGCCTGGGGCAGTGGTGCAACTCCACGGGGTCTCTATGTGCTCCCACTTGATGTCCAGCACACTGACACCCACCTGCCCCAGCCCCACAACCCTCCTCCCCTGCCCGAAGCCAGAGCTAGGGCAACAATGACCGACCAGGGCATTCAGGCCTCACCAGAATCCAATCCACTTTCTAGTTGAGTATGAACATCCAGCCTTCCGATGGGCACAAAGTAGATGCCCGGGCTCTAGCTGCCCATCTATGGGGCAGCCAGAAGGGGTTTGATAGGCAGCTAGCTTCACCCCTGGGCTCTGCTGCTTAGGACGCTGTTCCCTGGGGAAACCCTTCCAGGCCTGGGTGGGGCCTGCTCACACCAGCTAGCTAGAACAAACCGTGGCAAAGACAGCCGGTAGGACCAGCACACCGAGGCGAGCTGTCCCCGCCTCCACCCTCAGCCGGAGGAGGCCACTGCCTGCCGGTCAGCCCTGTGCTGGCACCTGGCTGGCCTCATCCTCATAGTAAGCAGGAGGTTCCTGCAGCTCAGCGGGGAACGCCTGTGGCAGAGCAGCCCCGGGCTCCTGAGGGGCAGGCTCCTGCAGGCACTGGCCTGTGGCCTCCGGGGCACTGTCCTGTCTGCAGGATGGATTTCTGGGGGTGCGCTGACCTCCTCTGTGGGGAGGGGGGCCCTGCTCTCTGCACAGCACGCACCTGAGATTCCTCTTCTCCTGCAGCCAGCCCCAGGCGGGGGCTGCTGGCACCTATTTGTGCCATTGAGAGTAAATTACAGCCCAACCCTGGGCTGGCCAGTGAGAGGGATGGCGGGTGCTCTAACTGTCAATGTCCTGCGTGATTAGAGAGGAAATTAATAGGCCAGAGGCTCGCTGCCTGCCTCCCCCTCCCCCCAATCCTCCCACCCCCTGCCAGCTTCTCAGGATCCCATAAACTCACTGCTGTCCAAAGGCTGAGGCATGGCACGGGCTCCACACCCATCCATCAGCCCCTGGCCACCTATGGCCTTCCCAGAGAGCCCTCCCTCACACCAGCAGCCAGAGACGGGGTCTCAGTGTCACCTGATGTGCCACTGCCTACCTTAGGACCTCGAGCCCGGGTGACGGCTTGAGCCTGGGCAGACAGGAGCAGACCAGGGCCTGGGGTTGATGAGGATTGGCTCTGTTCACCGCCTGTCTCCCTGACAGCTGCCCTCCCCCCTGGGGGGGGGGGGTTCATCTCTTCTGCTGCGTTCTATCATGTTTGCAGTAGAGGTACTGCTAGGTGTGAGCTGCCTGAGCACCACAGCGATGGGGCCTGGCAGGGGCCTTGGGCACCGCCCGTGAGGGCCTCAGGCACTGCCCCGTGAGGGCCTCAGGCACTGCCCCGTGAGGACCTCAGGCACTGCCCCGTGAGAGCCTCAGGCACTGCCCCATGAGGACCTCAGGCACTGCCCTGTGAGAGCCTCAGGCACTGCCCCATGAGGACCTCAGGCACTGCCCCGTGAGGGCCTCAGGCACTGCCCCGTGAGGGCCTCAGGCACTGCCCCGTGAGGGCCTCAGGCACTGCCCCGTGAGGGCCTCAGACACCGCCCCGTGAGAGCCCTGGGCACCGCCTGTGTCCCCCTTTGCCCACCCAGGAGACTCTGGCTGATGAGGCTGAGGCTGAGGCATGTGTGTGGGCATGCCTGTGTGCAAGTGTGTGTGTGTGTGTGTGTGTGTGTGTGTGTTTCTGGGCACACCTTCTAGAACTTCTTCAAGCTCTGCATGCCCTGGGCAGGGTCTGCCCCTCGGGACAGGCCCCTCAGTGGGATCCCAGGGCAGCTGCGGAAGGGGACCAGACTTGGCCACTCTGCAGGGCGGGCACAGGGTGGGGTGGGCCGTGCCCCATCAGTCAGCCACGCTGTCTCCGCCGTCACCTCTGCTATCTCTGCTGATGCACGGAGGAGACGGGATGCCTCGGGGCCGCCCTCGGTGCTGCTGGGTCCACCAGGGAGTCATCTGTGCGGTGCCAGGCGGAGGGGGGGTGCTGCAAACCCCCAGGCACATTTCAGGCAACCGGTCACCAGCCCGAGGCCAGTGAGAGGGCTGCAGGGGGCAGGCGGGCATCCTGGGGGGTGAGCACCACTGCGGGGATGGGCATCCTGGGGGGAGGGGCATCCTGGAGTCTCCAAGGGTGTCCCCGTGTGACCCCTCCGTGCCCTGGGCTGCCATTGGTCACTTCCCCATGCTTCCTTCCCCCCTGCCATTCATGACATGTGCCCGGTGCCACCTCGCCGCTGGCCTGGTAAAACTTCCAGAGCCCGAGGTACTGGTGTGTACTGGGCTGGGGGCTGTGGATGAACAGTGTTCAATGTGTTCAGAGTGGATGAAGCTCCCTGAACAAGCAAGGCAAGACTGACGTGGTGCACTTGGATAGACAGGCGGTCAAGAAATGACCAGCAGTCAGGGTGCAAGGGTGCCCAGTGGCTCAAGCACGCTTCCTTCCTTCCAAGCTCCAAACAGAAGAGACTGTGAGCCAAATCCATGGCGGCAGGGAGGTGCTGCGCTCAGTACCCCTGAGATGGGTGGTGGCGGCTGGAAGCTGGAAGGCCAAGGGACCGGGCTTAAGCACTGACTGACAAAAAACACACCTGACAGAGACTAGAACAAACGCTGAGGAACCCTCAGAGATCCACTTTCCTTCCTGTGCAGTTGAGTGATGTAGAGGCAACGCTCTGCCTCCAGCCCTGAGCACAGAAAAATCACTTAAAATACAAAAATAGCATTTTATGGTTATTAACATAATAAGCATTGACTGAAAAAAAAAAGAGAAAAAAGTCCACCATGAAATAAAGAACTAAGATGATCCCTAAAGGAATGCTGAAGTGAGAGGAAATTGCTGACAGTCTCCACCTTCGGCACCATTACCATGTTGGTAAACAGCTATTTTTAAGCTTCGAATTTGACATTACTCTTGTTCAGAGCTGGAGGGCCGGAGCCCTGAGGAGTGGGTTTCAGCAAATGGCCCCATTTGAGTTTGCAGCCTGCAGTCTGCAGTAATGGGCTCCCCAGGCTTCGCCCAAAGCACTGCCTGCCCGTGGACCTGCGTCCGCGCTCTGTGGTAGCACCCGATGCCCAGGACGGGCATTGTTTCCAGCTTTGCGCTATGCAGCAGCTAGCCCCCACCCCATCTGCCCAGGGCCTCCCAGCTCCTGGTGCTCACAGCTGCAGGCTCCTCTCCAATTATCTTGCTCTGAGCCACCCCTGCCAGGGAACTGCTGCCTGGAACAAAGGGTGTGAACGTTGTAAAACCCCACAGCTCCGTGCCAACTGGCCTCCCAGGAAGCCGTGATGATGTCGCCGCTGCCCCCACTCCAGGCTCCAGACACGCATCACCCCTCCCTCCCTTCCTTCCTCCAGCCTGGGGGTCACGAAGCAGACACAGAGTTTCACATGCAGAAGAGAGGCGGGCAGCCTTCGGATGCAGGTTCCCACTCCTTTCCGGGCATGAAGTCCATGTCCTCTTTGTTTTGAGGGTATTCTGAGCTCCCTTTGTGACAGATACAGAAGGGCATGAATAAAAGGTGTCCAAGTTGGAGCTGTGCTGAGGATTTCTCTTTTTGGAGAACGTGGAGAGTGTGTGTGTATATCTTCATGTACACAGTGCTCCCATACAACACACACCAACAACACATGTGCACACATGCTCCCATACCATACACACCAACACGTGTGCACACATGTTCCCACACAACACACATAAGTACACATGCACACATGCTCCCTATATAACCCACGCCAACAACACACATGCACACATTCCCATACAACACACATCAACACACTGTGCACACGTGTTCCCATACAACACATCAACACACATGCTCCCATAACACATGTCAACACATGTGCGCACATGCATATACATGCACCAGCATGCAGGAACCCAACACTCAGATAAGTAGATGAGTCCTGGAAAGGGAGCCATCCACAGGGGCGATGAAGGAAAGACAGATGTGGCTGAGGGACCCGCTCTCCCCAGAAGGCACCCTCTGGTCTATCTCTTGTCCCAGCTGCACGTCTACTTACTTTGCACATCCACTTCACAGAGACCAGCATTGCCTGTGGGAGGAGCTGGAGCGGGGAGCTCTGGGACAGAGGGGAGTCCTGTGCTGTACTTTTGCAGCACAAGGCCAGCACTTTGAAACACGGCTGGCTCAGCCATCCCTCACATGCGACCACACTAGCCTGAGGCCAGGTGTCCACGGTGACCCTTCTCCTCTACTCCAGGGCATGGGACCGAGGCCCAGAAGCAGGGATGGATTTGATGGCCTGCAGTGTGAAGGTGGTCAGGGGGCCCTCGCAGCCCCGGGGAGGAAGGAGGCTTTCCCAGAACAGGCCTGGGGCCGGGGTGGCTCAGCCCCTCCTGTGAGGGTAACCTAGGTCTTAGTCATTGCTGCTGCTTCACCCTGGCTTCCAGCCTCAGCTGTCCACTGCCCCCTGGACTGGAGGCCAAAGGCCACAGTCAGGTCCAGTGGTGGGAATCTGCTGAGGGCCACATCCCAGCCCGTGCCTTCGCACCGTGTCCTCACAGGGGGTGGGGTACAAGGGTGTCCTCTCAGACCCATTTCATAAGGACACCGGTCCCCTGGGAGGGAGGCAGAGCAGGACTGACAGTGCCCAGCAGGCAGTGGGGAGGGACGGGGCGGGTAGGGACGGGGGGGGGGGAGGGGGTCAGTGGAAGAGGGAAGTAAGAAACCTGAGTGCTAGAGCCTTCACTTATCATGGGGGGAGGGGTTACGGAATGAGGCTGAGAGCTTTGGGGCAGGGGCATAAAAGCCATGGACGCCTCAGTTTCCCCCATCTGTCAGGCAGGGACAGACAGGTTCATGACTGTCCCTGCATCCCCACGTCCTTAGGGGACTCAGTCAGTAAAGAGCGGGAGAGGATCTTATAGGGGACTGAGGAGACCCTCAGTCGGCCCACGCTGTGGGGTGAAGGGCTCCCTGTCAGATCTGCTGCGGGGGCGGGGGGGCCTGGGACGAGGCCTGAGCTCCAAGGCTCCCTGTCAAGTGCCATGGGAGCTCGCTCTAGCAAGTGCCACGGGAGCTCGCTCCAGGAGCTCACGTGATGACGCCCTCTTGGGTCTGTCTGCCAGCACCCTTGAGGCGGAATATTCTAGCTACAAGGACTCCTGATGGATGAAGGTGACATGGTAGTCCTGGCAGAGGGCACTAGAGGATGACCAAGAAAACCAAGACCGGAGCACCCCCCCCCCGCCACCTCCAGTGAGGTACACTGGCTTGGGGTAGGAAGAGCACTCTGTGCTGCTAACCTCTCTCAGGGCCTGGCTTTCCTTTAGGCATGGAAAAAGAAACAAAAACAGTCTCCAGAGAGAGAAAAGTAAGAGGATTTGTTGCTAACAGTCCTATTTCTTATGGAACGGCCAGCAGAGTCTCTAAACCGAAAGGGAAGAGTAGAATAAGGAGCCATGGGACATTGTAAAGGAACAGGATGGGTAAGAGCGGGGCTGCTTGAACAGACCTGCCTTCTCGAAGTGCTCTGCATTGTTTCTGATAAGGTGATATCGTAACACTGCTTAAGGCCCTGATTTATGCACAGAAAGTAGCTCAAACATTACGGAGGAAGGCAAATAAGCATACAAAGAAGTAAGTTTTCTTAACTTTACTCAAACTGACAACAGTTTGCCACAAACAGAATAGAAAGTTATATGTATATTATCCAGTGCCTACTGCAACTTCTGAAAACAGGCATTAAAAACAGCATAGGTAGGCTAAAAGTGAAATTCTGAACAAAGGCTGTTCAAGTAACCCCCAAAATGCAGGAAAGATAAAAAGAGGGGAAAAACAGAGAGAATGAACAGAGCACAAAACCAACATGATAGAACTCACATATCAGGAGTTAACATTACATGTAAATTATCTAAACATGTCAGTGTGAAGACCGGATAGCAGAGGGGATTAAGTGACATGGCCCAACTGTAAACTGCCTGCAGGAATTTCACTTCAAATGTGATGACAAAAACAGGTTAAGTTAAAAGGACTGGAAGAGATGTATAACATTAATCAATAGATAGCAGGCTTGCTTATATTGCTGTCAGAGGGAGTAGGGCTCAAAGGAAAAATCAGAGACAGAGAGAGAGAACTGAAGAACACCAAACAGACACAGCAATCTTAAATATATATGCACCAAGTAACACAGACTCAAAATATATAAAGGAAAAAACTGATGGAACAAAACAGAGAAACACAGGAATCCATAGTTACATTTGTGGCATGACCACTCTTCTATCAATAATAAAAGGACTATACAAAATCAGCAACGATACAGAAAAATAACTCAATGGCATAAAAAAAAAACTCCAGGGTATAACCAACATTGATAAAGCCCACCTTTTACACACACACATGCACACACACACGCACACACACATACAAATTGTAGAGTTCACACTCTGTTTGAGGCCCTCAGAACATATCCTAGATCAGGAAACAAATTTCAAGCAATTAAAAGTCCTTTATATCAGAGAATCAAATCCAACTGCAAATCAATCATGGAAAGACAAGGAAATCTCCAAACTATTGGAAACTACTTGACCCTCGAGTCAGAGAAGAAGGCTCGGGGAATTTTTCAAGAAGTGTTGAATCCAATGAAATTGAAAATACATCAAAATGTGTGGGACTCAGTTAAAGCAACATTTCAAAGGACTCCTTTGGTACTAAATGCATGTCTCCCAGAAGATAAAGCATCTCAAATCAATAATCCAAGTTCTTACAGCAAGATCCCAGGGGGAAAAAAGAAGAGTAAATACACACGCAATGCAAGCACATGGAGGGGAAAAAGAGCTGAAATCAATAAGGTTGAAAAGACAATAGACAAAAATCAATGAAACAAAAAGCTGCTTCTTTGAAATGATCTATAAAATTGACAATCCCCTAACACGCTCAGGAAATCCACCTCCCGACTCGGGGGCCGTGCTGCAGCGGTCCAGGCCCAGAGCACTGAGTCCACAGGGTCAGCAAAGCACTGGGAAGTTGATGACACTCTAGTTTGAGGGAGCCGAGGGGGCCGGCGGTGTGCAGTGCTCCTGAGCACCCAGCAGGAAGGAGCACGGTGGAAGGCAGGATGCCCCATCTCCAGACACCCACTTCTCCAGAGATGTGGGAGCTGCTCTCCCCCCGGGAGCCCTGACTCCACTCAGGCTGGGACAGGACAAGGCTGTGAGGTAGGGTAGGGACCCCAGATCAACAAGGGGAGTTCGATGGTGACCGTCAGCTGATTCACTCCTGTTGCTCCGCCCCACCCTGGTGAGTGCCCTGGAAAGTGGAGACTCTGCGCATGGTGCAAGGGTATCGGTCTAGTCAGCAGGAACCCTGGCCCGGGCCCAACTTGGTACTTGAGCGGGTTTCCTGGCCCACGCTGCTGCCTGTGTCTGTGTGCTGGAGATGATGCCAGCAGGCTCCACATCGCAGGTCAGTATTGGGAACAGCCGGAAACAATCCAGGCTCAGTGTTTACCCGTGGCCCATGAAGACACTGCTGCACCCAGACAGCGGCTGGCACTGCCCGCTGCCCAGATACTGTGCCGTAGATTCTGCCGGCCGTGCTGCTGTTGTGGTTTCCGTGACGTTTGGCCGTCATGCGCTTGTCCCCATTTTTCCTGGAATCTGATGCCACTCCCCCTCCTGGCCTCAGCGGCCATGGGCATGATCCCCAAGCCCATGCCCCTAGTCACCTGGTCACCTCGTGCAGGACACCCCCCCCCCCAAGACCTCCCCCAGCCCCAGGGCAGCCCAGAGGTCTGTGTGATCCCAGCTTTCCATCTCTGGGACAAATGCCTGAGAGAAACAATTGAAAGACTCACGGTGCTGGTGGCTTTGATCCACATTGGGGGGGAGGGGTCTGTAGACATGTGGGGACCGGGATGTGCAGAGCATCATGAGAGCCTGGGGTGGAGTCAGTCACCTCATGGAGAACAGGAAGCTAAGGGAGAGACATAGGAAGACTGGATCAGAGACACTCCCCCACAGGACACACCTCCAGACCACGCCTGAGAGGAAGCTCCACCTCTGAAAGTTCCCCAGAGGCCGCAGTGCCACCAGCTGGGACCAACGGAGGGTGGGGGGATGCGTGTCAGGGGGGAGGGCCAGGCAAGGGGGGTCTTCAACACAGGAGCCCAGGGGGACATTTCCTACTCAGACCACGACTGTGTCTTGGAAGCTAGCCCATCTCAGCGGAGGTGCATGAGCTATGCAAGGCTGGACAGCAGGACACATGCCCAGCTCTGTGCAGCAGGGACGCTGGGAAATCCTGAGGATAAAGCTGTATACACAGCACAGAGGAGACGGCAGCTGAGCAGACCATGGGGGCTTGGCTGTAGCAGCAGCCGCACGAGCTGCTACAAGACACACAAGCACCTGCTCCATACCAGACCCTCGCTGACTTCCTCGGGCCTCAGTTTCTCCATCTGCAAAATGGAAACAGTGATCATACTTAGCTCATGAAATTGTGGGAAGCCTGGGACTCCGGGGCCAAGCGTAGGCTCGTGAGTGAGGCCCGCGGCTCACATGGGTGATATCCTGGTGCCTGGGCTCCAGCGCCTCCTTCTGGCTGCCAGGCATGCACCACCTGTTTCCTGCCCAGCATGGGGAGAAGCATGGTTGGCCACAGGGCTGGGGATTACCCGGTTGCAAGGTGCTACATTGCAGCGGTGCCTGCTTGCAGTGGGTGATGGGAAAGCACTGCTGCTGTCATTCAGGTCACCACCCCATGCTTCCACAGCCCACAGAGGCTGGCAGAGGGCAACGCCACCCTGTGTAGGAGGAGCCCCCCTGCCCTGGCTCCATCGGGCCGGAAGGAGACGTTCCCCAAACCCCACAGCTGCGGGCTCCGTGTCCGGATCTTCTCTCCCGCTCCTGTTTGCCTCTTGCCTTTGATTCACAGTTTTCATAAAGCAGGGTCTGCCTGCGTCAGAAGGAGGGAGCAGCTTGCAAGTGATCCTGTGAAGGAGCTGCTGAAAACCAGGCCTCGCTCACCCTCCACACCACACCGGAGGCCTGGACTCCCCGGGAAGGCCCGAGGTCCACACACTCCCCCCGAGCGGGAAGCTGGGAAGCTCACAGCATTGATGACGGAGTCCACACAGGGGCCAAACGGACACAGCTGGCTTCACACCCAGCACTCACGATGAGAGAGCCTGTCCCTGTCACCAGAAAAGTCACACTGTACCTTCATCCTGACCCCGGGACAACTCTGGTCCAACTGCATGCCTGACCTAGGGATATACTAAGTCCTGGTTCTAGGCAGAGGCTAAGCCTCGATCTCACTCACAAGCTAAGCACTGACTCATATCAAAACTAATGTTAGTCACACATCAAGGCCTGACCATTGTATGTCTTGATCTATACTGAAGTTTTACCTTGCTCACACTGAGCCCTGACCCTGCTCACACAATGAGTCCTGAGCCTGGTCTGTACTGAGCCTGACCCTGCTCACACTCTGAGCTCTGGCCCTGTTCACACACTGACCCCGACCTTGCTCACACACTGACCCCTGACCCTGCTCACACACTGACCCCTGACCCTGCTCACACACAGAGTCCTGAGCCTGGTCTGTACTGAGCCTGACCCTGCTCACACACTGACCCCTGACCCTGTTCACACTCTGACCCCTGACCCTGCTCACACACTGACCCCTGAGCCTGGTCACACTCTGAGCCCTGAGCCTGCTCACACTCTGACCCCTGAGCCTGCTCACACTCTGACCCCTGAGCCTGCTCACACACTGACCCCTGACCCTGGTCTGTACTGAGCCTGACCCTGGTCAGAGGCTCAGCTCTGCTCTCTCTCACAGGCTGAGCCCTGATGTAGGCTGTAGCGTAGGCCCTGACCCTGATCTAGACTGAGCCTGGACCCCAGCTACGGACAAAAGTCCTACTCCCCGACCCTCTGGAGACTTGTGTCCAGGGAAGGCAAGGGCCAGGAACGGCCAGTGCAGCCCTTTCCCTGCTGACCGCCGTGTGGGCAGGGGCATCAGCATGACAGGCCTGGGAGCCATGCACCCACGGACGTAGTTCAGCCTGCGTTCACGGCCACCAGTTGCCACTGCTCTCTGGGGACCTAGGAAGGCACCTCTGTCTCTGTCTGTCTCTGTCTCTCTATTCTACCCCCCCCGTGCTCCCCCTCTACTCCCACCCCCCGCTGGTCCAGCCTGCACATCTCCCAAGTAGTAGATTGGTGTCACCTTGGCTGTCTCAGTGTTGCTCTGAGGATGGACTAGGGAGAAAGAAGGACCAGAGGCAGGGTTGCTGCTGCTGCAGTCCCAGCAAGTGGAGGGAACTGTGTGATTTGGACCTCCCTCCTCCTGCTGCTAGGCTCCTTGTGACTGTCTGTCTGTCCATCATCCCCAGGGGCTCCTGTGTCTGTCTGTCCATCATCCCCAGTGGCTCCTTGTATCTGTCTGGCTGTCCATCATCCCCAGGCACTCCTTGTGTCTGTCTGTCCAGCATCCCTTGGGGCTTCTTGTGTCTGTCTGTCGGTATCCTCTGGGGATCATTGTCTGTTTATCTATTTATCTAAGATCTTATCCCTAGTCCCTGCTACACATGGTCTAGGGTAGAATAAAAATACAAATGATGCTCTGATTCATCAAGCAGAAGCTTCCAGCAATCCTGAGCAGCTGTGTGACACTCAGATATCTAAATTAAAAATGACACAGTGTCCGTGGAGAAGGGTCCCGGCCTCTCTCCGCCTGGAGATCATTGTTTTTTCTGAGGTGCGGGGCATTCTCTCCTGTCCTGGTCTCTCCGTGTGGCTGTGCTAGGCCAGCCTTCAGCTGCATCTTTGTCTTCCACAGGGCTCTCTCCCTCCCTCCCTCTTTCCCTCTGTCCTCTCCCTCCCTCTCTCCCTCCCTCTTTCTCTCCCCCTCTCTGGACACATAAAGCACCCAGCTGCTGCTTTGCAAGAAAATATGGCCATTTCTGCAGAGATAAGCAGGAGCTTTCTTCGTATGAAAGGAGCCTCAGGAGCTCCATGTTTGCCTTGCTGGGTGACAGCCCTGTCATGCTGAATCGGAGTGTAAACTTTAAAGTAATTTTAAAGGACGGTTAGTGGAACACATGGCATAGACCAACAATACACATGACTCAACTAGCAGGGAGACATACGCACAGCTACATATCAGTTAGCAATTGCGGCCTAACAAAACACCCCAGAGTAAAGAACCACTTACACTTAAGTAAATCAGCGCAGTTGCTTAAAACAATAGAATTTAACAGTGACCTTGGGAGATTATGAACCTGAAGGAGGCGCTGGTCTCTTCAGGGCTCACTCGTGACCTAAGGGTCAGTGGGGATTGAGTGGATATCTCTGCTGGTCTCAGCTGGCTGTGGCTGACCCAGAATTCTCTTGGCTGGGATGACGTTGCCCATTGGTGTGGCCTCACCTGCCAGCAAGTTAGCCTTCAACAATCCCTGGAGGCCCTGCACAAAGAACACCCCCCCCCCCAGCTACTTGAGACTCAGCTCCACGCTTTGAGCGAGGTCACCTCAGGACGTTTGGGCCAGTCATGTGCACCTCTCCCAGCTCTGCGCCCCATGACCTTGGGTCACGAGGGAAGCGTTTATGCCAAGGAATCTCCCACCACTGCACCCCCAGGGCTGGGGGCTTAGAATGCGGGGAGAGCCTGTCCTGAACACAGAATTAGACACATTAGACACAAGTTGAATCGCAGCCCAAGGTGGGGGGGGGGGGGCAACTGACTGAGCCAACCTGCCTCAGCTCGCTCGGACTCTCTGTGTTAGGCCTCCCAGCCACATGTCCCCAGTCCCCTCAGAATGATGAAACTCACCCTGGTGCAGTCAGGCGAGGGGCTGGCACGCAGGCAGGCTCGCCACCCATCCCCGCTGCTCAGGTTCACACCCACAGGGCCCGACTGTGGCACCGGCCCTGACTTCCTGCCAGCCACAGTCCCCACCTCCATAAACCCCCCAGCTTCCAGCGCGTAGGAATCCACCAAGAATTAGAATTAGTGCAGCTTGCTCATTACATATGAACTTTGAATCCCGGCCGGGTGGGGAGCAGGAGGCGGGAAGGGGCTGTGGCTGGGTGGCTGGTGAAGGGCACCCTGCCGAGCTCTGAAGCAGCACGCACACTCCCGAGTCCCAGAACAAACAGCCACAGCCTCTTTTCTTTCCCCCTGGGCAAGTGTGTGCCTCCAATGGCCTTTTGAGTCCCGCGGGCGGGCTGCGTGCTCAGCGTGGAGGGTCAGGGGACAGGCCAGGCTCCGCTCCAGCTGTCTGATCTGAGTCCCTGGGAGGGGCAGGCTGGAGGTGAAGGCAGGAGCATTTAGGCTTGAAAGGTTTCTGCAGGTGGATGGAAGAAGGGAGGGAGGGAGGAAGTCAGGAAAGGGGGAGGGAGGGAGGGGCTGATGCGCTGACAGGCAATAAGGCAAGAGCGCTTGCACCACCGCACATGGAAGCAGCTTTCTCTTGGGAAGGCCCAGGAAGGCCCAAAGGAATAACAGATGGAGATTCTGGGCCACAGCTCTGAGGGCCCCTCGGCACGTGGGGCGGCACGTGGGGCGGCACGTGGGGCGGGAGGCCCGGTGGAGGGGACAGCCTTCCAGGCAGGGGTTGCATTCTCATCCCCAGGGAGCCTGGTCTGAGCCCTGTCCTCAGTGATGTCCGGAGCCCAGCAGCACCCTTGGGTCCAAGGGGACCGGGCCCCGGAGCCCAGCGCACACGCGGGGCCGCCTGCAAGGAAGCTGCTTGCTATTCTGCCCCAGGCCCCCGGCGCAGCTGGCTCCAAGCCCCGGAGTGGAGGGGCTCCCCCTAATTGCACTAATGGTTGGTAATCAGGCATAATGGGGGTGTTTGTACACACGAGCCGGGGAGCTGCAGGTGTGGATGCAGGCGAGTCCCATGGGCTCCCCCCAGGCTCAACCGCATTGCCAGCTGAGGGGCCGGGGCCTGCAAATGCGTCTCCCGCTCGCGGTGAGACTCTGGCGGGCTTCCCCGTGCCCGGGGAATGCGGGGTCCGCCGCCCATCCCTGCTTCCCCCCAGTTCTTGATCGCCAGCCGGTCCCCGCTCTGAGGCCTACGGCCGGGGCAGGCCGACAACGTGGAGAGACGCAGAGCAGGCAGGACGCAGACCCGACACGAACACCCCCACGTCACAGTCAGGGTGCCATGGTCCCTGGGGGCCTGGGCCCTGAGAGGCAGGGACCCGGCAGGGACCAGACAGCGGCCGTCACCAGCCCCGTGAGTGAGCTCCCCGTAAACACTCCCTCAAAGGCCAGGACAATGTCCTGGAGTCTCACAGATCCGAGAAACTGAGGCTCCTGGAGATTTGTCACCTGTCTGTGATTGTGCAGCTACTTAGGATCACAGTTTGATCCCGTGTCGGACACTAAGAGTCATCCTGCTGACCAAGACAGGGCAGGGGAGCCGGGAAGGGAGCTGTCGTCCAGCAGGGTTTAGAAGGAGGCATAGGAGTGCAAAGCTGAGGTTTGGGATGATGCCACCCTTACAAAGGCATGGGATGGCGCTGGCACAGGCAGGCAGGAGATGGGGCTGGGAGGGGCCGGGGCTGAGCAGGGAGGCCCTGGCTTGGGTTCAGGTGTCCCAAGGGCAGAAGTGGCCTGCCTGGCTCAGGCGAGCATGGGCTGCAGACCAGGGAGAATGGGTGGCAGAGGCCCTGTGCGCCTGAGCTCAGAATGCATCCCGGCCCCACCAAAAGTGTGCTGCGTGACCTGGGGCAGGGTCTCTGCCCCCTCTGTGCTGCAGCCCACTCACAGAGCTGATATCCCAGCAGACCCAGCAAGTCCTTAGAGCCAGCTGGAGCGAGAGGGGAGGCTTAGGGTGTGGGACCTCACATCCACACAGGGGCTGGAAGGCCCCAGACTCTTCTACACCCACCCTGCGGGTGCAGCTCCAGCAGGGACCAGGCGCTGCCAGCCCCAGCAGCAGCAGAGGCCTGTCTCCCACACAAACAGTTGGGGGGTGGAGGGCGCCTGGAGGCCCGAGAGCTCATTTTGGAAGTATCAGGGGGCTCCCTGCAGTGCCATCCGGGCTACAATCAGGAGGGCTGACCCGGCCGAGCGAGCAGCTGCTTTCCCTGAGGACCGTGTGCTGCTTGTATATTTTTAAGAGCCCTCATCTTTCAGAGATACACTGTGAAATGTTCATGAGTAAAAAATGAGTAGCTCTCGATGCGGTGACATGAAGATGTTCATAATTTATAACGTGGAGTGAGCGTCGCATGCGACAGATCAATGCATCGAATGGAGCCCCATTTGTTTTTGTAAGGGACAGAACAGCAAGACGACCCGGAAGGGCTGTGACACACGCAAGCCCCGCTGGTCATCTCCAAAGGCAGCATGCACCTCTCCTGTTTGGCTTGAGGTCAAAATGTTGTCTGTGGGGAAAAAGTGGAATGACTGAAGAGACGGAGACATGGCCATCATCGGCTGGGACCCCAGAGGAGGCCACCAAGCTGTGGACACCTGCGCATGGAGACCACAGCAGGGGCGGAACAATGAAGGACAGTGGGACACTCCAGGGACTGTTCCGTTTCCTCTGTGTGTGTGTGTGTGTGTGTGCATGTGTATGTGTGTGTATGCAAGTATGTGTACACACGTGCCCCAATACTGAGCCTTGAGCTCAGGGCTTCAAACTCTCACTTAGCTCAAAGCTGGAGAGCCACAGCTCTACTTCCAGCTTTGTGGTGGTTAATTGGGGATAAGAGTGCTTGGCTTTGTGCCAGGGCTGGCCTCGAACCTCAATCCTCAGGTCTGAGTAGCTAAGATTACAGGTGTGAGCCACTGGCACCTGGCTCGATTTGTTTTCTTTGCTGCTAAATGGTAAGGTACAGAAAGGCTGGGAGGAAACCCAGTGATTGAGAGGCCTTCCCGTGCAAGCGTGAGTGCTGAGGCCTTACTTGGATGCCGGCTGTGATACTGTGGAAGCCTCCTGGAAAGGTGCTCGCCTGGGATGTGCTCCGGGGTGTTGACCAGGGACAGGTGGTTCCTGCGGGGGCTGTCTGTGCAGTCTTCAGTGCTGGTTGGGAATGCTCCATCACAATTGCTGTAATTATTACGAGGACTGTTAGCAGGGGGAGTGCGGGGGGGGAGGGTGACCCCGAATTCTCCCGGGGGAGGGAGAACGGAGACATTGCCCGCGGTGACATTAGTGGCAGCGGTGATGACATTGTCCACCTGAGCCTCGAAGTCTTCCTCCAGCCGAGGGACAGCATGGCCCAGAGATGCGGTAGATGCGGGGGCCCGTGGATGAGGAATGTGTGTGGTAAGGAATCGCCAGCACCCTCTAGGAGGGAGTGGACTTGGCACTGCGGGCCGAGGGGGCCACTTGGATTCCGCCAAGGCCAGACTGCGTCCTCGGGCCACGGGGTCCTCCAGGAACTCTGACACCCTCCATCCCAGGGAACATGGTGGCTCTACCAGCGGCCAGCATTACAACGTTGGAGAATTGTCTCCGGGGCTTCTGTGAATCAGGCAGGCATTTTCCCACCCGGGGAAGATGTCCCTGTGGAGCCTCCTGATCCGGAGGCCATGCAAGCCATGGGAAGGGGGTGGGGAGAAGAGGAGGAGGAAGAGGGAAAAAGGGGAGGAGGAAGAAGGGGAAGGGGAGCAAAAGAAGTCAGGACTCTAGCCGCCACCAGCGGAGAGCTCTACACCTCAGGTTAGGAGTCCTGTGGCATGGCTTGTGGTGTCCTGCCCTCTGCTCAGAGCCTGAGCGCTGTCCTGAGTTCTTGTGCTCAAGGCTGGTGCTCTATCACTTGAACTGCAGGCCTACTTCCGGCTTTTGGGCGGTTAATTCTAGGTAAGAGTCTCACTGACTTTCCTGCCTGAGCTGGGTTTGAACCACCATCCTCAGATCTCAGCCTCCTGCATAGCTAAGACTACAGGCATGAACCACCCGTGTTGGCTTTGGGGGTTTGTTTCTTGACTGAGTTCCCTTGCAAGGAGGAGGGGTGGGGCACACTGTCTTGGAGGGGGCCTGGGCGGTGGGGCCTGCAGAGCCACAGACCCTCCACCCAGCTGTGTCCTGTCCTGAGCCCAGACCTCTGGACGCACACGTGAGGATCCAGGCCCCTCCCCTTGAAACCATCACACCTCTCACCCAGGTGACAGAAGGGGGGCAGCAGCCTCTGGCTCGGGTCCCGCCCTCCTCCGTGGCCTCCTGCCCCACTGTGACACCCCTGGTTCTCTCTCTGTGCCTCGGTTTCTCCATCTATCCCTCTGCCCCTGCCAGTTGAGTGCCCAGGACAATGTCCCACAGCCTCCAGGGAAGCCTGGCTGGGCTGGGCAGGGCCAGGCCTGCAGGGAGGGAGCCCACGGAGGGGCAGGCGGTGAGAAGGCAAGTCCCACCTCCACGGCCCTGCGGCTCCCAGCGCTGTCACGCTCCCCGCAAAGGACAAAACCTGCCGGTTATTAAACACACAGAGCCAGACTGCGCCGGGAGATAAGGGGCGTTCCATCACTGCGCGGGGAGGGGCTCTCTCTCCCTCTCTCTTCTTCTCTCTCCCTCTCTCTTCCCCCCTCCTCTCCCTCTCTCTCTCTCCCTCTGTCTTTTTCTTCTTCCCTCATCTTGGGTATTTTCGAGCTTAGAAGTGATTGCTTTAATCAGATCAGGAGAGCAGCAGAAGGAGGCAGATTCACTCAGAGAAAATGGGGGGAACTCCCAAGGCGTGGTGAGAGGGGCTGGTTCTAGAAACCCAGAGGGCCCCTCAGATGGGATGAAGACACCAGGATCCCGGCTTCCCAACTCCCAAGAGCCCGATGCTCATCCCCAGGCCTGGCCCACGTCTGGGCAAATAGATGAGAAGTCGATCCCCAGAGAAGAGGGGACATTCTTGAGAGCCACTCTCTTCCCCGGGGACAGAGCCACAGCCAGCAGGTCATGTGTGTTGTGATGACAATGCGTTGAAAATACACAAAGGTGGATCCACCCGGGCGGTGACAGCCCGGCACCTCCCTGACCAGTGTCGTGGACCAGCATCTCAGAGACTCCCTGGCCAGGGCCCAAGGTGCGTCTGATTGCCTGTGCCCTGCGCAGCAGGAGGACCGGCTTTGCGCCCTACACAGCGGGAGGACCGGCTTTGAGCTCTGGGTGCATGAGGCTACGAAGGAGGAAACACCAGAGTAGCACTCATTCTTCCTTTTTTCTTTCTTCCTTTTTTTTTTTTTTTGACGCCTATCCAGGAGGTTGAACTCAGGGCCTGGGCTCTGTCCCTGAGCTTTCTTGCTCAAGGCTAGTACTCTACCACTTGAGCCACAGCTCCCTTTCTGGCTTTTTGGGGTAGTTAATTGGAGATCAGAGTCTCACAGACTTTCTTGCCCGGGCTGGCTTCAAACTTTGACCCCCAGGTCTCAGCCTCCTAAGTGGCTAAGGTTACAGGCGTGAGCCACAGCTCATCTTTGATAAGAGCACTGTCCTTTGTTCATGAGACAGGGGTGGCTGTGCATTTCTGGGAGAGCAAGGATGTCTTCTGTTCCCTCCCTCCCCGCCCTCCCTCCACTGTCCGTCCCAGCAGTGGCTGTGGCTAGGACCAGGCTGAGCGTCTCAGTCCAGCCTCAGCGTCTGAGCCCAGAGCCAGCCGAGTGCGGGGTGGCAGCAGGCTCTTCCTTGGCCAGTGAATTTTAACGGTGTCCAGCTGCTCAGGGGTCCAGAAAGAGCATGGCGGCTGCCCCTGACACACAGCCCCTCCTCTGCTCGCTGCAGCACCCCCCCCCCCCACCATGTGTGACAATGCAACGCGTCTCCAAACACCACATGTGCACACACAGCACGGCCGGATGACCCCGGAGGCAGGGGGGGATGGGGGGCGGGGGCGTCCCTGGCTGAGGGTCTGCCCCCGGCCATCCTCCCTGTCCACAGCTGTGTCACACCCAACCACTCCCAGTGACTACATCTCCTGCTCTGTGTCTGGCTGTTCGCATCTTGGAGACTTGGCACCCGCGGCCCCTCTGCTAGGAATGCTCCCAGTCCCTGACTCCAAGGGCTTCTTGGGACGTGTGAAATGGTTGCTCCACCCTTAAGTCTCTGGAGCCTCCAGAGGGAGGCCTGTAAGCAGAGGCCACAGTCATGTGGCATGCAGGGGACAGTCTCAGTCTGTGGCTTCTAAAGGACCTCTGGGGGCAAATGACAGAGCTGACAGAGCTTGTGCAGGGCCATCATGGAGACACTGCATGGGGCCAGCTGACCTCAGTGGACAGGTGTGGATCCTGGCCAGCGGCAAATACCCAGTGAGCACCAACAGATGAGGGACCCTTGCCATCATTTTGCCAACAGTCCTCCCGGAGGGCCTCCCCCTTCCCCCTCCCCCCCATCCCAGCCCCTCTCCCTGCACCTCTCCATAGGCCACTCCTCCAACCGACTCCCCCTCCCCACCTCCCCCTCCCCCTCCCTCCTTCCCCAGGCCCCTCTCCCAGCTCCTCTCCATCAGGCCACTCCCCCAGCCAACTTCCCTCCCCCTCCCTCTCCCCCCCTCCCAGGCCCCTCCCCCCCATCCCAGCCCCCTCTTCCTGCACCTCTCCATAGCTACTCCCCCAGCCCACACTCCAGCTCCAGCCATGGCCACAGCATGACAGGATGTGAACAGTGCTGGCCTCAGGGAGGAAGCTGGGCAGCACTGCCCCCCAGAGGCTGGCCTGAAGCCAGGCTGCCTGGCAGAGTCAGCCACAAAACCCCACACTCAGCCAACCCAGCCAGGCCCAGGCCCAGGCCCAGGACCCGGAGAGGCGGCATCTGAGCCCAGCCCCCCCCCCCCCCCCCCCGTACCCCCAAGGCTTCTCTCTTCCTTCCCCACCTGCATGGGGACACCTGCTGCGTGGCTCCACCCACATGGCCCACTGAATGATGGGAGGGCAATGTGGAGCTATGGGCCAGGCATCCTGTAGATATCAACACATCAATTTTACCACAGAACAACAATCAAACATTAATAACCACCGCCGGACACCACTGCCAGGTGGCAGCTGTCTGCTGCGCCCCGAGCCAGGGACGCCAAGCACTGACAGCCCCCGGCAGTGCCGATGACCGCCTCCAACCCAGCTGGGCGCCGGCCAGACCTGGCCGGGGCGACGCACAGACGGACCTGCTCCACAAGGCATCCCAGCAAGACAGGCGGGCAGGCCCTGGGCCTAAACCTGGCCAGAGGCAGGGAGAGGGAAGGGAGCGGGGACGTCGAGACTCACCCCAGAGAGGCAACCCACAGGGCAACGACCTTCACTTGGCAGATGGGGAGGGGAGGAGGTGACGGTGATGAGCCCGGCATCACACAGCAAAGGACATCCAGAGCTCTTACTGTGTACTTGGTTCCATATCTGCTCATCAGAGAAGACAGAAGTCAGGATGGAAGGGCACACACACCACCCATCCGCTTACCCCAAGTCAACCGACTGATTCTCGCGGGCATCCACCCACCCGTAAATCCTTCCACCTATCCAGGCACTGCCCATCCACTCATATTCTCCACATCTCCACACGCCTACAACTCACCCATCATCCATCCACCCATCTGTCCATCTACACATACATCCATCCACCCATCCATCCTCCCACCCATCCACTCATATTCTCCGCATCTGTATCTATATCCACATGCCCACCTGTCACCCATCCATCCATCTGTCCATCCATCCACTCGTCACCCATAAATCCCTCCACCCACCCATCTTCCCATCCATCCATGCACTGCCCAGCCAAGCCTTTTCTCTCTATCCATCCGCCCATCCTCCAACCTACCACGTGCACATCGATTCACCCACTCCTCACCCCGTCTACCCATTCATTTGTTCTTCTGTCCTTATATCCTCCTATGGATCCTCCCAGCCAGCTACCCATCTCTTTGTTATTTTACCCACTTGGACATCTACCCATCCATGTATCCATCCTCTCACTAACTCACACCCATTTGCCTATCTTCCCATCCATGTATCTCCGTACGTCCAGCCCCTCTCGGGCCCATCCATCCCACATTGCTGGCTACGGATGGATGTTGCTTGGCTCTGTGCTCAGCAACTCTGGCTGGAAAAGGTGCCTGTGCATCTCAGGAAGCAGGCTTCAGCGGGAGGGAAGGAGAGGGAGCAGCATCACGCTTGGTGGTGCTCCCGTACACATACACCAACGCCCTTCCCGCCCCTCCCACAGTGCCCTGGCACGGCCTGCGTTCCCCAAGCTCCACCCAAGCCCCGTCCCACCACCATTCCCCCAGGTAAAAGGGAAGCGGTTGCCGTGGTGAAGTTCTGGCCTTTCCTTCTCCTCCTTCTCTGAGTTGTAAACAGTCACCCTGGGCTCTGTCCCCACTCTGTCAGGACCACCAGGGGAAAACAGACAGGCCTGTCCACGCCTGTGCCCTGAGTGGACACGGGGCTCCCTGGAGCCACCACACCCCCTGGCTGTCCCCCCCCCACACCCCTCTGGACCTTGGTCCTCCACCTGCACCACGAGAAACTGGGTCCAAGAGCCCAGGGAGGCTGCGCAGGAGGCCTGGGTCACGTGCAGGGAGCACAGGAGGTCGGCCAAGCCACCAGGGTCTCCGCCTCCCACTGCCCCAGGGGCTGCCAGTCAGCGGGCTCTGAGCCAGGAGCCCTGCTCACTGCCCTTCCTGTGACTCACCGTCGACACCTGATGAGTCACGAGGATGGCAGGTGGAGAACAGCATTCCAGCCACCCCCACGCCAAGGACTCGGCCCACCTCGGCCACAGCCTGAGCCGAGCCTTGGAGGGAGTCTGTCCAGCCATGAGTGGGAGAGGCAACCAGAGGGCAGCCCGTCCCCCAAGGCCCAGAGAGCGGCCGCCCTGCCCAGCACAGCCCCCTCTCCAGCGAGGCTGGTCTGCCTCTGTCCTGCTTTCCAGCAGCTCTGGGCTCGGGCCTCCAATGGCCCCTGGGTGGGCAAGGACCCCCCCCCCCCACACACACATCTGACCATTCTTGGGCACCTACTTTCCAGCCCTGCCCCCCACTCCTGCCTGGGAGAGAAGAGAACAGACCCCTGGTCCCTGGCAGCTCTGCCCACTCAGGCCGGGCCCAGCTTCAGCCCTGCTGCAGTGAGTGGCAGGGTCCCGAGCTGTCAGGTGACCTGGCTGGTACTGAAGCCGGCTCTGCCGCCTGCCCCGCCTCTGTTCTGCAGCAGGAGAGGCTGGGCTGGGGGTCAAAGGGCCCTGGGTACTCGGGTCAGAGCCCTCGCTGTCATCATTCTGCTCCATCCTGCGCCTTTGCTTCTTGCAGGAAGGACTGCAAAGCAGGAAACTGTTGCTTTCTGTATCTCTTCTGTGCCAGAGTCCACGAGCCTCCACTCTCTGGTCCCTGTAGGGCTCGTGGCCACAGGCCCTTTGCTCTGGCTATGAAGGACAGCATGTGCTCCAGGCACGACAGAGGCAGCCGTAAAGCCACTGTTCCAGCCGTGTGTGTTGGGGGGAAGGGGCAGGGTGCCCTCTGCATGGACGCCTCCCGCTGTCTGCGGTGGAGGACCAGCCCCCTGGACTCAGCCAGAGCTCAAAGCTAAAGAGCAAAGATCTAGGTGGCTGTTGCATTTCCGGAAGCCAGGAAACTGGGCCAGCAGCAGCGACAGGAGAGGACCACCCTGGCATGTAGGCTGAGGCAGAGGAGGCTTGGTGAGCCACGCTGACACAGAGGTGGCCGACGTCACACTCGGGTGATAACTCCGGGACACAGCCTGGAGGTGGCAAAGCCCCAGGGGCTGGCCCTGCTGCCTGCTGCCCCCGGGAGGGCCCTGTCCTCAGCCACCAGAGGAGTCCGGCTCTGGCCTGGCCACCCTCACCATCCTCCTGTGGGGACCTCGCTGTCCTCAGCCCCTGTGATGCAGCCCACTGCCCTCAGCCCCCGTGATACAGCCCACTGCCCTCAGCCCCCATGATGCAGCCTACTGCCCTCAGCCCCCGTGATGCAGCCCACTGCCCTCAGCCCCCGTGATACAGCCCACTGCCCTCAGCCCCCGTGATACAGCCCACTGCCCTCAGCCCCCGTGATACAGCCCACTGCCCTCAGCCCCTGTGATGCAGCCCACTGCCCTCAGCCCCTGTGATACAGCCCACTGCCCTCAGCCCCTGTGATGCAGCCCACTGCCCTCAGCCCCTGTGATACAGCCCACTGCCCTCAGCCCCTGTGATACAGCCCACTGCCCTCAGCCCCTGTGATGCAGCCCACTGCCCTCAGCCCCTGTGATGCAGCCCACTGCCCTCAGCCCCTGTGATGCAGCCCACTGCGCTCAGTCCCTGTGATGCAGCCCACTGCCCTCAGCCCCTGTGATACAGCCCACTGCCCTCAGCCCCTGTGATGCAGCCCACTGCCCTCAGCCCCTGTGATGCAGCCCACTGCCCTCAGTCCCTGTGATGCAGCCCACTGCCCTCAGCCCCCCCATGATACAGCCCACTGCCCTCAGCCCCTGTGATGCAGCCCACTGCCCTCAGCCCCCGTGATACAGCCCACTGCCCTCAGCCCCTGTGATGCAGCCCACTGCCCTCAGCCCCCGTGATGCAGCCCACTGCCCTCAGCCCCTGTGATGCAGCCCACTGCGCTCAGTCCCCGTGATGCAGCCCACTGCCCTCAGCCCCCATGATGCAGCCTACTGCCCTCAGCCCCCGTGATACAGCCCACTGCCCTCAGCCCCTGTGATGCAGCCCACTGCCCTCAGCCCCTGTGATGCAGCCCACTGCCCTCAGCCCCTGTGATACAGCTCACTGTCCTCAGCCCCCATAATGCAGCCCACTGCGCTCAGCCCCTGTGATGCAGCCCACTGCCCTCAGCCCCTGTGATGCAGCCCACTGCCCTCAGCCCCTGTGATGCAGCCCACTGCCCTCAGCCCCTGTGATGTAGTCCACTGCCCTCAGCCCCTGTGATGCAGCCCACTGCCCTCAGCCCCCATGATGCAGCCCACTGCCCTCAGCCCCCGTGATGCAGCCCACTGCCCTCAGCCCCTGTGATGTAGTCCACTGCCCTCAGCCCCTGTGATGCAGCCCACTGCCCTCAGCCCCCATGATGCAGCCCACTGCCCTCAGCCCCTGTGATGCAGCCCACTGCCCTCAGCCCCCATGATGCAGCCCACTGCCCTCAGCCCCCGTGATACAGCCCACTGCCCTCAGCCCCCGTGATGCAGCCCACTGTCCTCAGCCCCCGTGATGCAGCCCACTGCCCTCAGCCCCTGTGATACAGCTCACTGTCCTCAGCCCCCATAATGCAGCCCACTGCGCTCAGCCCCTGTGATGCAGCCCACTGCCCTCAGCCCCTGTGATGCAGCCCACTGCCCTCAGCCCCTGTGATGCAGCCCACTGCCCTCAGCCCCTGTGATGTAGTCCACTGCCCTCAGCCCCTGTGATGCAGCCCACTGCCCTCAGCCCCCATGATGCAGCCCACTGCCCTCAGCCCCCGTGATGCAGCCCACTGCCCTCAGCCCCTGTGATGTAGTCCACTGCCCTCAGCCCCTGTGATGCAGCCCACTGCCCTCAGCCCCCATGATGCAGCCCACTGCCCTCAGCCCCTGTGATGCAGCCCACTGCCCTCAGCCCCCATGATGCAGCCCACTGCCCTCAGCCCCCGTGATACAGCCCACTGCCCTCAGCCCCCGTGATGCAGCCCACTGTCCTCAGCCCCCGTGATGCAGCCCACTGCCCTCAGCCCCCGTGATACAGCCCACTGCCCTCAGCCCCCGTAATGCAGCCCACTGCCCTCAGCCCCCGTGATACAGCCCACTGCCCTCAGCCCCCATGATGCAGCCCACTGCCCTCAGCCCCTGTGATGCAGCCCACTGCCCTCAGCCCCTGTGATGTAGTCCACTGCCCTCAGCCCCTGTGATGCAGCCCACTGCCCTCAGCCCCTGTGATGTAGTCCACTGCCCTCAGCCCCTGTGATACAGCCCACTGCCCTCAGCCCCCGTGATACAGCCCACTGCCCTCAGCCCCTGTGATGCAGCCCACTGCGCTCAGCCCCTGTGATGCAACCCACTGCGCTCAGCCCCTGTGATGCAGCCCACTGCCCTCAGCCCCTGTGATGCAGCCCACTGCCCTCAGCCCCTGTGATGCAGCCCACTGCCCTCAGCCCCTGTGATGTAGTCCACTGCCCTCAGCCCCCGTGATACAGCCCACTGCCCTCAGCCCCTGTGATACAGCCCACTGCCCTCAGCCCCTGTGATGCAGCCCACTGCCCTCAGCCCCTGTGATGTAGTCCACTGCCCTCAGCCCCTGTGATGCAGCCCACTGCCCATTCTTCAGGCTGGACCTAGGGCGAGGCCTAGAGCTCACCTAGATGCCAGTCAGCATGCCATTGGCTGCTGTCACTCCACCAAGCCCTGCCGGGGCCACAGGAGGCCAGAGCCCGTGGCTGCCGCTCCTGTCTTGAGGGACAGAGGGAGGAATTTCCCACTGCCCACGGACCCCTTTCCTCCTCCGCTTCCCTTAATCGTTTTATTATCAGATTCACAATATCAACGTGTTAATACTTAAAGCGGATTTGAACGAGCATAACTGTCCCTCAGGGAAAATAAATTAATGTGAGTGCGTAAGAAGTTTCTCCAGACAATTAGAACCCAAACTAAATTAAATTAGTATCTCTAATCTTCCCCTACTCCCGTGGCAGAACCCCGCCTCCTAGAAGGCGCAGAGGCCCGGGGCACAGCTGGCCCCTGACCAGATGCACCTCTGTCCCAGCAGGGTCCCTGCCCGCAGCCAGGTGGAGACCAAGGGGACACTGAGGCAGGCTGGCCCAGAGCAGGCAGAGGGTAGAGCGGTGGTGGCGGCGACGGCAGGGACTGAGACTGATTTTCAGGGAGCCTTGAAGAGGTGCCTCAGGCAGCAGGTCCAAGCCAAGCCCTTAGGGGAGGAAGGGGGCGGTGGCACGTACCCAGAGCCCCCGGGGGGCTGTGGCCTCCCGTGTCACATGTCACCTTACCTGCCCCAAACCCCCTCTGTGCTTGGCTGCCCAGGAGCCCGGCTGTGCCGCGCCTTGCAGGTCCCACGCGATTGCTGAGGACCTCTCAGATCACAGCTGAATTGACCTGCTCAAGGTCAAATAGGGGGAGGAGGTGCTGGCTCTGCAAGGACTTGGGGTCTTCTGGCTCCGCCCACATCCTCAGCTCCTCCCCCAGGAAGCAAACCTCCCCGAGAGCCCTGGGAGAGCCCTGGCCTGCAGGGACCTCGGGCCTCTCAGAGGACCCTGGAGGAGGCAGGTGGGGGCGTGGCTTAGCTCTGCTCCAAGGACTTCCCAGAGTATGGTCCTGGCTGTGATTCCTCAGCACCGCCTCCCCCCATACCCCCCCCACCGCCACATTCCTCAGAAGGAAACCATTCCGGAATGCCCTGCAGAGTGAACACCTCCCTAACCCCAGCACACAGAGCCAACCAGCCTTGGCACTCCAACATGTCCTAGCACCTGTGTGTGTTTGTGTGCGTGCCTCTGTGCCTCTGTGTGTGCATGTGTATCTCTGTGTGTGCGCATGGCTGTATGTCTGTGTGCATACATGCCTCTGCACATGTGTGCTTGTGTGTGTGTGTGTGTGTTTGTGCCTGTGTGCCTCTGTGCATGTGTGTCTCTGTGTGTATTTCTGTGTTTGTGCATGTGCTTGTGTGGGTGTCTACATGCATGTGTTTGTATGTGCACAGGTATACGTGTGTGTTTGTGCCTGTATGCCTCTGTGCATGTGTGTCTCTGTGTATGTATATGCATGTGCCTCTGTGTGTGTCTCTGTATATGTCTCTGTGCGTGCATATGCTTGTGTGTGTGCATGTGCCTCTGCATGTGTGTTTGTGCATGTGTGCCTGTGTGTCTCTGTGTGTCATCCATGTGTGGATATATATCTCTGTGTGTGCATGTGTTTGTGTGTGTGTGTGCCTCTGCATGTGTGTACATGTATGCGTGTGTGTATTAGAAGAGGCTGCTCACCTGGACGACCATAAGATGCCCCTCCATGCCTGGCCGCTGCACGTGCCTCCCTCCAGCTGCCCCGCAGGTGCAGCCCACACTCCCTCCTGACCTGGGGACTGCCAGCCTGGCTGTCGCTGCTCTGCGGAGCAGGCAGAGTGGAGCCCGCCAGCCCGGCACCTCAGCCCGTGCTGGCCGCTCAGCCAGCTTCTGCTTGCTGAGTGTCCTCCATGCCCTGTCTGCAGCCCCCGACAGCCACCTGCCTGTGCCAGCATCAGGAGCCGGGACACTCATTTTCCCACATTGAACGTGAACTTGGCATGTGAGTTCACGTCGACCTCTCAGAAATCCTGGGCCCCAGGAAGAGTACCATGGATTAAGATTCATTGTACCTATCAACTGCTTTGCTAAATTGAAATCCCTTCATACAACTACCTAAAGATAAAAATAGGAATAATAATAATAATAGTAATAATAATAGAAGTGCTGTTCCTGATTCCATCTAGCAAAAGCCAAATTACATTCATACCACACAGGTAAAGCAGCCTCTAGGAGCTGCCAAATCCAGCCTCGGGTCTACTGCTAGCTCCCTGAGAATTATTCTTCATTTAACTGACCCCATGCTCCTGGCCCAAAGCTCTGAGTGAGAAGCAGCTGGGAGGCGTGGGCGCCGGGCCCCTGCTGAGACCCTCCGTGCCACAGTCCAGCGAATCCTCCTTGCTTGCAGAGGTTGGACATGAGCTGAGCAATGAGCAGCAGAGGTCCAAGGTTGGCACAGGGACCTGGCTCTGCCCCTCACTGCCGGCTGCTTCCACGCCCTGCGCCTTGGAGCCCCTGTGTTTTCTAGAGCACTGATGCTCCAGGCTTGACAGCTGTGTGGGTGAATCACTCTGAACCCGAAGATTCTCAGCACGCACACCCCCAAGATCTTTCTACTGGGACAAGAGGGAAGCTCACTCTGTACCTAGTTCCACCTGCCAAAGCCACCATCCGGAGGCCCTGCTCCCAGGGGAGCCGCTCCTGGCAGTCACTCACATAACAACTGTTGTGCAAATGGCTGTCCTGTGCCAGCTGAGCCCTGGAGACGGAGGGCAAGGCCCCGGTCTGCCCAGGGGGAGCTCCCAGTGCAGAGAGCCACAGCCGAAGGAGTGGGGGTGAGCACAGACCCAAGGCCCCTTGTGGAGGGACACGGAGCTGCGGGGAGGGGTCTGTGCAGAGCCCGGCAGGCCCTCTGGGGGCAAGGCACACATCGGGCTCTGGAGATGAAGAAAGCTCAGCAACCCAGACGGTGGGAGAGGGTGAGGAGAGAAGGCAGATGGAGGGGCACGTGTGTGCGCGTGTGCCTCTTCCACACAGGACAGCACCCCGTGCGCCACGGAGCGAGCCGGTCACTGCGGGTCGTTCGCAGCCTTGCCAACAGAAAGGTGCCAGGAATTTCCGCAGGCATCTTCTTTCTCTTCTTCCTGCCCAGCTTTCAGAGGAAGGAGGAGAGCAGGTGCTCTGCACAGCCTCCTGGGGCTTTATCGGGTTGCAAGAGAGAGCAAGAGAGAGCCTGACTCACGGAAGGCCCAAGTGCTGCCAGCGTGGGCCTGGGCGTCGGGTCCAGCCGCATGCAGGGGTCCGGTGCAGGGGACCGAGCCTCACCCACGTCACGCTGGCTTCTTTCCCAGGCTCTGCAGGCAACGGCCCTGGCCCCGTCTTCCCCGGCCCAGTGCAATGGAAGGAGCGCTCACACCATCAGGGCACGCTCTGACTAGACTGTGCTGGGCCACGTGTCCACGCCTGAGCAGACAGGGGCCCGGGCACGCGGCTCTGATGGGCAGTGACATTCTCCTAAACTCAGGAGCGCTGAGAACCAACAAGGACCGGAGGAGCACCACAGCGCCTCTGCAGTCTGGAAATGAGGGTGGAGCCTGCCCACACGCAGGAAAATGGGGGGCCCAGGTCGGGGGCCTCCAAGCAGATCAAATCCAAGAGCACCCTGAGAGCCCCCAGCGCGCTGAGGGAGGCACCTGGGTGCAGAACCAGGGAATGGCGGGTACTAGGGAGAGCTGAGGACCCTTGTCCCAGCCCCCGGCTGCAGGGGGCTGTGGTTATGACAACACATGGTTCAGGCGGCTCGCACAGCTCACAGAAGCGTTAGCTCCCAGGTGACATCTATAGCACACGGTCCCCATGCTGTAGGCGAATGCAGGTATTTGTGTGCGTAACACCTAATATGTGGAAGTGCACAGAACCATGCCTGGACACAGGACATCTGACCATAGGGAGATCAATAGACCCAGAGAAACTGGACACCAAGGAGAAGCTGGCCACAGAGGAGAAGCTGGACGCCAAGGAGAAGCTGGCCACAGAGGAGAAACTGGATACCAAGGAGAAGCTGGCCACAGAGGAGAAGCTGGATGCCAAGGAGAAGCTGGATACCAAGGAGAAGCTGGCCACAGAGGAGAAGCTGGATACCAAGGAGAAGCTGGCCACAGAGGAGAAGCTGGATGCTGAGGAGAAGCTAGACACAGAAGAGAAGCTGGACACCAAGGAGAAGCTGGCCACAGAAGAGAAGCTGGATGCCAAGGAGAAGCTGGCCACAGAGGAGAAGCTGGATGCCAAGGAGAAGCTGGATGCGGAGGAGAAGCTGGCCACAGAGGAGAAGCTGGATACCAAGGAGAAGCTGGCCACAGAGGAGAAGCTGGATGCCAAGGAGAAGCTGGATGCGGAGGAGAAGCTGGCCACAGAGGAGAAGCTGGATGCCAAGGAGAAGCTGGATGCGGAGGAGAAGCTAGACACAGAAGAGAGGCTGGATGCCAAGGAGAAGCTGGATGCGGAGGAGAAGCTAGACACAGAAGAGAGGCTGGATGCCAAGGAGAAGCTGGACACTGAGAACTATCTGGACACTGAGAAGCAGGTGGACACAGAGGAATGCTTAGGCCCAGAGGCATCACTGGAGATTCTCAGTAATGTCAAAGGTGACGCTCCTCCTCCAGCCTCCGGGCAGGGAGACGATGCAGCAGACATCAGATGTCTGCCCAAGGCCCTTCCTGCCTGCAGCCCTGTCTGGCAGCTTCCCTGGCTTCCTCTGGACAGCTTTGGTCAGCATCTTTTCTATTTGATGTTCATTGCAAGACATTTTCCTGGAAGAGATTTTCACTGTTATCTAAGAAGTTAGGAGCTTCCAGACACCATGGCTCACGCCTGTAATCTTAGCTACTCAGAAGGCTGGGATTTGAGGATCTGAGGAGCCAACTGGAGGAGGAAAGTCTTACCTCCACTTGACCACCAAAAAGCCAGAAGTGGAGCAATGGCTCAACTGACAGAGCACCAGCCTTGAGAAAGAAAAAATAAAGAGCTCAGGGACAGTGGCCAGGCCCTGTGTGAGCATCAGGAGCAACACACACACACACACACACACACACACACACACACACAGAGGAGCCATGGATGAGGAGCCTACAGTGGCTGCGATGCGATGGGTGGCAACACTGTGTCTGGGTGGCAGGTGCGCTGTGTCTGGGTGGCAGCACTGTGTCTGGGTAGCAGGTGCACTGTGTCTGGGTGGCAGGTGCGCTGTGTCTGGGTAGCAGCGCTGTGTCTGGGTGGCGGGTGCTCTGTGTCTGGGTGGCGGGTGCACTGTGTCTGGGTGGCGGGTGCGCTGTGTCTGGGTGGCGGGTGCTCTGTGTCTGGGTGATGGGTGCACTGTGTCTGGGTGACGGGTGTGCTGTGCCTGGGTGGCAGCACTGTGTCTGGGTGGCAGGTGCGCTGTGTCTGGGTAGCAGCGCTGTGTCTGGGTGGCGGGTGTGCTGTGTCTGGGTGGCAGCACTGTGTCTGGGTGGCAGGTGCGTTGTGTCTGGGTGACAGGTGCGCTGTGTCTGGGTGGCAGGTGCGCTGTGTCTGGGTGGCAGCACTGTGTCTGGGTAGCATGTGTGCTGTGTCTGGGTGACAGGTGCGCTGGGTCTGGGTGGCAGGTGCGCTGTGTCTGGGTGGCAGCTCTGTGTCTGGGTGGCAGCGCTGTGTCTGGGTGGGAGCGCTGTGTCTGGGTGGCAGCGCTGTGTCTGGGTAGGAGCGCTGTGTCTGGGTGGTGGGTGCGCTGTGTCTGGGTGGCGGGTGTGCTGTGTCTGGGTGGCGGGTGCGCTATGTCTGGGTGGCAGCGCTGTGTCTGGGTGGTGGGTGCATTGTGTCTGGGTGGCAGCGCTGTGTCTGGGTGGCAGGTGCACTGTGTCTGGGTGGCAGGTGCACTGTGTCTGGGTGGCGGGTGCACTGTGTCTGGGTGGCAGCGCTGTGTCTGGGTGACAGCGCTGTGTCTGGGTGGCAGGTGCACTGTGTCTGGGTGGCAGGTGCACTGTGTCTGGGTGGCAGGTGCACTGTGTCTGGGTGGCAGGTGTGCTGTGTCTGGGTGGCAGCACTGTGTCTGGGTGGCAGGTGCGCTGTGTCTGGGTGGCAGCACTGTGTCTGGGTGGCAGCGCTGTGTCTGGGTGGCAGGTGCACTGTGTCTGGGTGGCAGGTGTGCTGTGTCTGGGTGGCAGGTGCACTGTGTCTGGGTGGCATGTGTGCTGTGTCTGGGTGACAGCGCTGTGTCTGGGTGGCAGGTGCACTGTGTCTGGGTGGCAGCTCTGTGTCTGAGTGACGGCGCTGTGTCTGGGAGGCGGGTGTGCTGTGTCTGGGTGGCAGCACAGTGTCTGGGTGGCAGCGCTGTGTCTGGGTGGCAGTGCTGTGTCTGGGTCGCGGGTGCGCTGTGTCTGGGTGGCAGCATTGTGTCTGGGTGGCAGCACTGTGTCTGGGTGGCAGCATTGTGTCTGGGTGGCAGCACTGTGTCTGGGTGGCAGGGGTGCTGTGTCTGGGTGGCGTGTGCACTGTGTCTGGGAGGCTGGTGCGCGGTGTTTGGGTGGCAGCACTGTGTCTGGGTGGCAGGTGCGCTGTGTCTGGGTGGCAGCGCTGGGTCTGGGTGGCAGGTGTGCTGTGTCTGTGTGGCGGGTGCGCTGTGTCTGGGTGGCAGGTGCCCCGTGTCTGGGTGGCAGCACTGTGTCTGGGTGGCAAGTGTTCTGTGTCTGGGAGGCAGCACTGTGTCTGGGTAGCAGCGATGTGTCTGGGTGGCAGGTGCACTGTGTCTGGGTGGCAGGTGCACTGTGTCTGGGTGGCAGCGCTGTGTCTGGGTGGCAGCGCTGTGTCTGGGTGGCAGGTGCACTGTGTCTGGGTGGCAGGTGCACTGTGTCTGGGTGGCAGCGCTGTGTCTGGGTGACGGCGCTGTGTCTGGGTGGCAGCACTGTGTCTGGGTGGCAGCGCTGTGTCTGGGTGGCAGGGGTGCTGTGTCTGGGTGGCGTGTGCACTGTGTCTGGGAGGCTGGTGCGCGGTGTTTGGGTGGCAGCACTGTGTCTGGGTGGCAGGTGCGCTGTGTCTGGGTGGCAGCGCTGGGTCTGGGTGGCAGGTGCACTGTGTCTGGGTGGCAGGTGCACTGTGTCTGGGTGGCAGCGCTGTGTCTGGGTGACGGCGCTGTGTCTGGGTGGCAGCACTGTGTCTGGGTGGCAGCGCTGTGTCTGGGTGGCAGGGGTGCTGTGTCTGGGTGGCGTGTGCACTGTGTCTGGGAGGCTGGTGCGCGGTGTTTGGGTGGCAGCACTGTGTCTGGGTGGCAGGTGCGCTGTGTCTGGGTGGCAGCGCTGGGTCTGGGTGGCAGGTGCACTGTGTCTGGGTGGCAGGTGCACTGTGTCTGGGTGGCAGCGCTGTGTCTGGGTGACGGCGCTGTGTCTGGGTGGCAGCACTGTGTCTGGGTGGCAGCGCTGTGTCTGGTTGGCAGGTGTGCTGTGTCTGGGAGGCTGGTGCGCGGTGTTTGGGTGGCAGCACTGTGTCTGGGTGGCAGGTGTGCTGTGTCTGTGTGGCGGGTGCGCTGTGTCTGGGTGGCAGGTGCCCCGTGTCTGGGTGGCAGCACTGTGTCTGGGTGGCAGCGCTGTGTCTGGGTGGCAGCGCTGTGTCTGGGTGACGGCGCTGTGTCTGGGAGGCGGGTGTGCTGTGTCTGGGTGGCAGCACAGTGTCTGGGTGGCAGCGCTGTGTCTGGGTAGCAGGTGCACTGTGTCTGGGTGGCAGGGCTGTGTCTGGGTGGCAGCGCTGTGTCTGGGTGGCAGGTGCACTGTGTCTGGGTGGCAGCGCTGTGTCTGGGTGGCAGCGCTGTGTCTGGGTGGCAGGTGCGCTGTGTCTGGGTGGCAGCGCTGTGTCTGGGTGGCAGCGCTGTGTCTGGGTAGCAGGTGCCCTGTGTCTGGGTGGCAGCGCTGGGTCTGGATGGCAGGTGCACTGTGTCTGGGTGGCAGCACTGTGTCTGGGTGGCAGCGCTGTGTCTGGGTGACAGCACTGTGTCTGGGTGGCAGGTGTGCTGTGTCTAGGTGGCGGGTGCGCTGTGTCTGGGTGACAGGTGCGCTGTGTCTGGGTGGCAGGTACACTGTGTCTGGGTGGCAGCGCTGGGTCTGGATGGCAGGTGCACTGTGTCTGGGTGGCAGCGCTGGGTCTGGATGGCAGGTGCACTGTGTGTGGGTGGCAGCACTATGTCTGGGTGGCAGCGCTGTGTCTGGGTGGCGGGTGCGCTGTGTCTGGGTGGCAGCGCTGTGTCTGGGTGGCAGCGCTGTGTCTGGGTGGCGGGTGTGCTGTGTCTGGGTGGCAGCGCTGTGTCTGGGTGGCAGGTGCACTGTGTCTGGGTGGCAGGTGCACTGTGTCTGGGTGGCGGGTGTGCTGTGTCTGGGTGGCAGCGCTGTGTCTGGGTGACCGCACTGTGTCTGGGTGGCAGGTGCACTGTGTCTGGGTGGCAGGTGTGCTGTGTCTGGGTGGCAGGTGCACTGTGTCTGGGTGGCAGGTGTGCTGTGTCTGGGTGGCAGGTGCACTGTGTCTGGGTGGCAGGTGCGCTGTGTCTGGGTGGCAGGTGTACTGTGTCTGGGTGGCAGGTGTGCTGTGTCTGGGTGGCAGGTGCGCTGTGTCAGGGTGGCAGGTGCACTGTGTCTGGGTGGCGGGTGCGCTGTGTCTGGGTGGCGGGTGCTCTGTGTCTGGGTGATGGGTGCGCTGTGTCTGGGTGGCAGCACTGTGTCTGGGTGGCAGGTGTGTTGTGTCTGGGTGGCGGGTGCCCTGTGTCTGGGTGGCGGGTGTGCTGTGTCTGGATGGCGGGTGCGCTATGTCTGGGTGGCAGCGCTGTGTCTGGGTGGCAGCGCTGTGTCTGGGTGGCAGCGCTGTGTCTGGGTGGGAGATGCGCTGTGTCTGGGTGGCAGAGCTGTGACTAGGTGGCAGGTGTGCTGTGTCTGGGTGGCAGGTGCACTGTGTCTGGGTGGCAGCTCTGTGTCTGGGTGGCAGCGCTGTGTCTGGGTGGCAGTGCTGTGTCTTGGTGGCGGGTGTGCTGTGTCTGGGTGGGAGCGCTGTGTCTGGGTGGCAGCGCTGTGTCTGGGTGGCAGCGCTGTGTCTGGGTGGCAGATACGCTGTGTCTGGGTGGCAGCGCTGTGTCTGGGTGGCAGGTGCGCCATGTCTGGGTGGCAGCTCTGTGTCTGGGTGGCAGCGCTGTGTCTGGGTGGCAGTGCTGTGTCTGGGTGGCAGGTGCGCTGTGTCTGGGTGGCAGCGCTGTGTCTTTGTGGCGGGTGCCCTGTGTCTGGGTGGCAGGTGTGCTGTGTCTGGGTGGCAGCGCTGTGTCTGGGTGGCAGCGCTGTGTCTGGGTGGCAGCACTGTGTCTGGGTGGCAGGTGTGCTGTGTCTGGGTGGCAGGTGTGCTGTGTCTGGGTGGCAGCGCTGTGTCTGGGTGGCGGGTGCGCTATGTCTGGGTGACAGCGCTGTGTCTGGGTGGCAGGTGCGCTGTGTCTGGGTGGCAGCGCTGTGTCTGGGTGGCAGGTGCACTGTGTCTGGGTGACAGCGCTGTGTCTGGTTGGCAGGTGTGCTGTATCTAGGTGGCAGGTGCCCTGTGTCTGGGTGGCAGCGCTGGGTCTGGATGGCAGGTGCCCTGTGTCTGGGTGGCAGCACTGGGTCTGGATGGCAGGTGCACTGTGTCTGGGTGGCAGCACTATGTCTGGGTGGCAGCGCTGTGTCTGGGTGACAAATGCGCTGTGTCTGGGTGGCAGGTGAGCTTTGTCTGGGTGGCAGCGCGGTGTCTGGGTGGCAGCGCTGTGTCTGGGTGACAGGTGCACAGTGTCTGGGTGGCAGCTCTGTGTCTGGGTGGCAGCGCTGTGTCTGGGTGGCAGTGCTGTGTCTGGGTGGCGGGTGTGCTGTGTCTGGGTGGGAGCGCTGTGTCTGGGTGGCAGCGCTGTGTCTGGGTGGCAGTGCTGTGTCTGGGTGGCAGATGCACTGTGTCTGGGTGGCAGCGCTGTGTCTCGGTGGCAGGTGTGCTGTGTCTGGGTGGCAGGTGCGCTGTGTCTGGGTGGCAGCTCTGTGTCTGGGTGGCAGCGCTGTGTCTGGGTGGCAGCGCTGCGTCTGGGTGGCGGGTACATTGTGTCTGGGTGGCAGCGCTGTGTCTGGGTGGCAGCACTGTGTCTGGGTGGCAGGTGTGCTGTGTCTAGGTGGCGGGTGCGCTGTGTCTGGGTGGCAGCGCTGTGTCAGGGTGGCAGGTGCGCTGTGTCGGGGTGACAGGTGCGCTGGGTCTGGATGGCAGGTGCACTGTGTCTGGGTGGCAGCGCTGGGTCTGGATGGCAGGTGCACTGTGTCTGGGTGGCAGCACTATGTCTGGGTGGCAGCGCTGTGTCTGGGTGACAAATGCGCTGTGTCTGGGTGGCAGGTGCGCTGTGTCTGGGTGGCAGCGCGGTGTCTGGGTGGCAGCGCTGTGTCTGGGTGGCAGTGCTGTGTCTGGATGGCGGGTGTGCTGTGTCTGGGTGGCAGCGCTGTGTCTGGGTGGCAGTGCTGTGTCTGGGTGGCGGTTGTGCTGTGTCTGGGTGGGAGCGCTGTGTCTGGGTGGCATCACTGTGTCTGGGTGGCAGCGCTGTGTCTGGGTGGCAGATGCACTGTGTCTCGGTGGCAGCGCTGTGTCTGGGTGGCAGGTGTGCTGTGTCTGGGTGGCAGGTGCGCTGTGTCTGGGTGGCAGCTCTGTGTCTGGGTGGCAGCGCTGTGTCTGGGTGGCAGTGCTGTGTCTGGGTGGCGGGTGTGCTGTGTCTGGGTGGCAGCTCTGTGTCTGGGTGGCAGCACTGTGTCTGGGTGGCAGCTCTGTGTCTGGGTGACAAGTGCGCTGTGTCTCGGTGGCAGCGCTGTGTCTGGGTGGCAGGTACACTGTGTCTGGGTGGCAGGTGCACTGTGTCTGGGTGGCAGCTCTGTGTCTGGGTGGCAGCGCTCTGTCTGGGTGGCAGGTGCACTGTGTCTGGGTGGCAGCGCTGTGTCTGGGTGGCGGGTGCGCTGTGTCTGGGTGGCAGGTGCGCTGTGTCTGGGTGGCAGGTGCGCTGTGTCTGGGTGGCAGCATTGTGTCTGGGTGGCAGCACTGTGTCTGGGTGGCAGGGGCGCTGTGTCTGGGTGGTGTGTGCACTGTGTCTGGGTGGCTGGTGCGCGGTGTTTTGGTGGCAGCACTGTGTCTTGGTGACAGGTGCACTGTGTCTGGGTGGCAGCGCTGTGTCTGTGTGGCGGGTGTGCTGTGTCTCTGTGGCAGGTGCCCCGTGTTTTGGTGGCAGCACTGTGTCTGGGTAGCAGCGATGTGTCTGGGTGGCAGCACTGTGTCTGGGTGGCAGGGTTGTGTCTGGGTGGCAGCGCTGTGTCTGGATGGCAGCGCTGTGTCTGGGTGGCAGCTCTGTGTCTGGATGGCAGCGCTGTGTCTGGGTGGCAGCTCTGTGTCTGGGTGGCAGCGCTGTGTCTGGGTGGCAGCGCTGTGTCTGGGTGGCAGCGCTGTGTCTGGATGGCAGTGCTGTGTCTGGGTGGCGGGTGCGCTGTGTCTTGGTGGGAGCGCTGTGTCTGGGTGGCAGGGGCGCTGTATCTGGGTGGCAGCACTGTGTCGGGGTGGCGGGTGCGCTGTGTCTGGGTGGCAGGTGCGCTGTGTCTGGGTGGCAGGTGCGCTGTGTCTAGGTGGCAGCACTGTGTCTGGGTGGCAGCGCTGTGTCTGGGTGGCAGGTGCCCTGTGTCTGGGTGGCAGGTGTGCTGTGTCTGGGTGGCAGGTGCGCTGTGTCTGGGTGGCAGCTGCGCTGTGTCTGGGTGGCAGCACTGTGTCTGGGTGGCCGCGCTGTGTCTGGGTGTCAGCGCTGTGTCTTGGTGGCAGCGCTGTGTCTGGATGACAGGTGCGCTGTGTCTGGGTGGCAGGTGCGCTGTATCTGGGTAGCAGCGCTGTGTCTGGGTGGCAGGTGCGCTGTGTCTGGGTGGCGGGTGTGCTGTGTCTGGGTGGCGGGTGCGCTATGTCTGGGTGGCAGCGCTGTGTCTGGGTGGCAGCGCTGTGTCTGGGTGGCAGCACTGTGTCTGGGTGGCGGGTGTGCTTTGTCTGGGTGGCAGGTGCGCTGTGTCTGGGTGGCAGCACTGTGTCTGGGTGGCAGGTGCGCTGTGTCTGGGTGGCAGGTGTGCTGTGTCTGGGTGGCAGCGCTGTGTCTGGGTGACAGGTGCACTGGGTCTGAGTGGCAGCACTGTGTCTGGGTGGCGGGTACGCTGTGTCTGGGTGGCAGCGCTGTGTCTGGGTGACAGGTGCACTGTGTCTGGGTGGCGGGTACGCTGTGTCTGGGTGGCGGGTGTGCTGTGTCTGGGTGGCAGCGCTGTGTCTGGGTGGCAGCACTGTGTCTGGTTGGCAGGGCTGTGTCTGGGTAGCAGCTCTGTGTCTGGATGGCAACACTGTGTCTGGGTGGCAGCTCTGTGTCTGGGTGGCAGGGCTGTGTCTGGGTAGCAGCTCTGTGTCTGGATGGCAGCGCTGTGTCTGGGTGGCAGGTGCGCTGTGTCTGGGTGGCAGCACTGTGTCTGGGTGGCAGCGCTTTGTCTGGGTGGCAGGTGCGCTGTGTCTGGGTGGCAGCACTGTGTCTGGGTGACAGGTGCACTGTGTCTGGGTGGCGGGTGCGCTGTGTCTGGGTGACGGGTGTGCTGTGTCTGGGTGGCAGCGCTGTGTCTGGGTGGCAGCACTGTGTCTGGGTGGCAGCACTGTGTCTGGGTGGCAGGTGCGCTGTGTCTGGGTGGCAGGTGCGCTGTGTCTGGGTGGCAGGTGCACTGTGTCTTGGTGGCGGGTGCGCTGTGTCTGGGTCGCAGCGCTGGGTCTGGATGGCAGGTGCACCGTGTCTGGGTGGCAGCACTATGTCTGGGTGGCAGCGCTGTGTCTGGGTGACCGATGCGCTGTGTCTGGGTGGCAAGTGTGCTGTGTCTGGGTGGCACTTGTGCTGTGTCTGGGTGGCAGGTGCACTGTGTCTGCGTGGCAGCGTTGTGTCTGGGTGGCAGCGCTGTGTCTGGGTGGCGGGTGCGCTGTGTCTGGGTGGCGGGTGCGCTGTGTCTGGGTGGCAGCGTTGTGTCTGGGTGGCAGCGCTGTGTCTGGATGGCAGTGCTGTGTCTGGGTGGCGGGTGCGCTGTGTCTTGGTGGGAGCGCTGTGTCTGGGTGGCAGGGGCGCTGTATCTGGGTGGCAGCACTGTGTCGGGGTGGCGGGTGCGCTGTGTCTGGGTGGCAGGTGCGCTGTGTCTGGGTGGCAGGTGCGCTGTGTCTAGGTGGCAGCACTGTGTCTGGGTGGCAGCGCTGTGTCTGGGTGGCAGGTGCCCTGTGTCTGGGTGGCAGGTGTGCTGTGTCTGGGTGGCAGGTGCGCTGTGTCTGGGTGGCAGCTGCGCTGTGTCTGGGTGGCAGCACTGTGTCTGGGTGGCCGCGCTGTGTCTGGGTGTCAGCGCTGTGTCTTGGTGGCAGCGCTGTGTCTGGATGACAGGTGCGCTGTGTCTGGGTGGCAGGTGCGCTGTATCTGGGTAGCAGCGCTGTGTCTGGGTGGCAGGTGCGCTGTGTCTGGGTGGCGGGTGTGCTGTGTCTGGGTGGCGGGTGCGCTATGTCTGGGTGGCAGCGCTGTGTCTGGGTGGCAGCGCTGTGTCTGGGTGGCAGCACTGTGTCTGGGTGGCGGGTGTGCTGTGTCTGGGTGGCAGGTGCGCTGTGTCTGGGTGGCAGCACTGTGTCTGGGTGGCAGGTGCGCTGTGTCTGGGTGGCAGGTGTGCTGTGTCTGGGTGGCAGCGCTGTGTCTGGGTGACAGGTGCACTGGGTCTGAGTGGCAGCACTGTGTCTGGGTGGCGGGTACGCTGTGTCTGGGTGGCAGCGCTGTGTCTGGGTGACAGGTGCACTGTGTCTGGGTGGCGGGTGCGCTGTGTCTGGGTGGCGGGTGTGCTGTGTCTGGGTGGCAGCGCTGTGTCTGGGTGGCAGCACTGTGTCTGGTTGGCAGGGCTGTGTCTGGGTAGCAGCTCTGTGTCTGGATGGCAACACTGTGTCTGGGTGGCAGCTCTGTGTCTGGGTGGCAGGGCTGTGTCTGGGTAGCAGCTCTGTGTCTGGATGGCAGCGCTGTGTCTGGGTGGCAGGTGCGCTGTGTCTGGGTGGCAGCACTGTGTCTGGGTGGCAGCGCTTTGTCTGGGTGGCAGGTGCGCTGTGTCTGGGTGGCAGCACTGTGTCTGGGTGACAGGTGCACTGTGTCTGGGTGGCGGGTGCGCTGTGTCTGGGTGACGGGTGTGCTGTGTCTGGGTGGCAGCGCTGTGTCTGGGTGGCAGCACTGTGTCTGGGTGGCAGCACTGTGTCTGGGTGGCAGGTGCGCTGTGTCTGGGTGGCAGGTGCGCTGTGTCTGGGTGGCAGGTGCACTGTGTCTTGGTGGCGGGTGCGCTGTGTCTGGGTCGCAGCGCTGGGTCTGGATGGCAGGTGCACCGTGTCTGGGTGGCAGCACTATGTCTGGGTGGCAGCGCTGTGTCTGGGTGACCGATGCGCTGTGTCTGGGTGGCAAGTGTGCTGTGTCTGGGTGGCACTTGTGCTGTGTCTGGGTGGCAGGTGCACTGTGTCTGCGTGGCAGCGTTGTGTCTGGGTGGCAGCGCTGTGTCTGGGTGGCGGGTGCGCTGTGTCTGGGTGGCGGGTGCGCTGTGTCTGGGTGGCAGCGTTGTGTCTGGGTGGCAGCGCTATGTCTGGGTGACAGCGCTGTGTCTGGGTGGCGGGTGTGCTGTGTCTGGGTGGCAGCGCTGTGTCTGGGTGGCATGTGCGCTGTGTCTTGTTGGCGGGTGCGCTGTGTCTGGGTGGCAGGGCTGTGTCTGGGTGGCAGTGCTGTGTCTGGGTGGCAGGTGCAATGTGTCTGGGTGGCAGCGCTGTGTCTGGGTGGCAGTGCTGTGTCTGAGTGGCAGCGTTGTGTCTGAGTGGCAGCGCTGTGTCTGCTGGCGGGTGCACTGTGTCTGGGTGGCGGGTGTGCTGTGTCTGGTGGCAGCGCTGTGTCTGGGTGGCAGTGCTGTGTCTGGGTGGCAGGTGCGCTGTGTCTGGGTGGCAGCATTGTGTCTGGGTGGCAGCACTGTGTCTGGGTGGCAGGGGCGCTGTGTCTGGGTGGCGTGTGCACTGTGTCTCGGTGGCTGATGCGCGGTGTTTGGGTGGCAGCACTGTGTCTGGGTGGCAGGTGCGCTGTGTCTGGGTGACAGCGCTGTGTCTGGGTGGCGGGAGCGCTGTGTCTGTGTGGTGGGTGCGCTGTGTCTGGGTGGCAGGTGCCCCGTGTCTGGGTGGCAGCACTGTGTCTGGGTGGCAAGTGTTCTGTGTCTGGGAGGCAGCACTGTGTCTGGGTGGCAACACTGTGTCTGGGTGGCAGCTCTGTGTCTGGGTGGCAGCGCTGTGTCTGGATGACAACACTGTGTCTGGGTGGCAGCTCTGTGTCTGGGTGGCAGCGCTGTGTCTGGGTGGCAGTTGTGCTGTGTCTGGGTGGCAGGTGCGTTGTGTCTGGGTGGCAGCACTGTGTCTGGGTGGCAGGTGTGCTGTGTCTGGGTGACAAGTGCGCTGTGTCTGGGTGGCAGCTCTGTCTCTGGTTGGCAGCGCTGTGTCTGGATGGCAGTGCTGTGTCTGGGTGGCGGGTGTGCTGTGTCTGGGTGGCAGGTGCGCTGTGTCTGGGTGGCAGCTCTGTCTCTGGTTGGCAGCGCTGTGTCTGGATGGCAGTGCTGTGTCTGGGTGGCGGGTGCGCTGTGTCTTGGTGGGAGCGCTGTGTCTGGGTGGCAGGGGCGCTGTGTCTGGGTGGCAGCGCTGTGTCTGGGTGGCAGGTGCACTGTGTCTGGGTGGCGGGTGCTCTGTGTCTGGGTAGCAGGTGCGCTGTGTCTGTTTGGCAGCGCTGTGTCTGGGTGGCGGGTGCGCTGTGTCTTGGTGGGAGCGCTGTGTCTGGGTGGCAGGGGCGCTGTGTCTGGGTGGCAGCGCTGTGTCTGGGTGGCAGGTGCACTGTGTCTGGGTGGCGGGTGCGCTGTGTCTGGGTGGCAGGTGTGCTGTGTCTGGGTGGCAGGTGCGCTGTGTCTGGGTGGCAGGTGCGCTGTGTCTGGGTGGCAGGTGCACTGTGTCTGGGTGGCAGGTGCACTGTGTCTGGGTGGCAGGTGTGCTGTGTCTGGGTGGCAGCACTGTGTCTGGGTGGCAGCACTGTGTCTGGCTGGCAGGTGCGCTGTGTCTGGGTGGCAGCACTGTGTCTGGGTGGCAGCGCTGTGTCTGGGTGGCAGGTGCACTGTGTCTGAGTGGCGGGTGCACTGTGTCTGGGTGGCAGCGCTGTGTCTGGGTGGCAGCGCTGTGTCTGGGTGGCAGCACTGTGTTTGGGTGGTGGATGCACTGTGTCTGGGTGACAGGTTTGCTGTGTCTGGGTAGCAGGTGCGCTGTGTCTGGGTGGCTGGTGCACTGTGTCTGAGTGGCGGGTGCGCTGTGTCTGGGTGGCAGCGCTGTGTCTGGGTGGCAGCGCTTTGTCTGGGTGGCAGCACTGTGTTTGGGTGGTGGGTGCACTGTGTCTGGGTGACAGGTTCGCTGTGTCTGGGTGGCAGGTGCGCTGTGTCTGGGTGGCAGATGCGCTGTGTCTGGGTGGCAGCGCTGTGTCTGGGCAGCAGGTGCGCTGTGTCTGGGTGGCAGTGCTTTGTCTAGGTGGCAGGTGCGCTGTGTCTTGTTGGCGGGTGTGCTGTGTCTGGGTGGCAGTGCTGTGTCTGGGTGGCAGGTACACTGTGTCTGGGTGGCAGAACTGTGTCTGGGTGGCAGGTGCACTGTGTCTGGGTGACGGGTGCGCTGTGTCTGGGTGGCAGCGCTGTGTCTGGGTGGCAGGTGCACTGTGTCTGGGTGGCAGCACTGTGTCTGGGTGGCAGGTGCACTGTGTCTGGGTGGCAGGTGCGCTGTGTCTGGGTAGCAGCACTGTGTCTGGGTGGCAGGTGCGCTGTATCTGGGTGGCAGCACTGTGTCTGTGTGGCAGGTGCACTGTGTCTGGGTGGTAGGTGCGCTGTGTCTGGGTAGCAGCACTGTGTCTGGGTGGCAGGTGCGCTGTGTCTGGGTGGCAGCGCTGTGTCTGGGTGACAGGTGCACTGTGTCTGGGTGGCAGCACTGTGTCTGGGTGGCAGGTGCACTGTGTCTGGGTGGCAGGTGCGCTGTGTCTGGGTAGCAGCACTGTGTCTGGGTGGCAGGTGCGCTGTGTCTGGGTGGCAGCACTGTGTCTGGGTGACAGGTGCACTGTGTCTGGGTGGCTGGTGCGCTGTGTCTGGGTGGCAACGCTGTGTCTGGGTGACAGGTGCACTGTGTCTGGGTGGCAGCACTGTGTCTGGGTGGCAGGTGCGCTGTGTCTGGGTGGCAGGTGCGCTGTGTCTGGGTGGCAGCGCTGTGTCTGGGTGACAGGTGCACTGTGTCTGGTGGCAGCACTGTGTCTGGGTGGCGGGTGCGCTGTGTCTGGGTGGCAGCGCTGTGTCTGGGTGGCAGCACTGTGTCTGGGTGGCAGGTGCACTGTGTCTGGGTGGCAGGAGCGCTGTGTCTGGGTGGCAGGTGCGCTGTGTCTGGGTGGCAGCACTGTGTCTGGGTGACAGGTGCACTGTGTCTGGGTGGCGGGTGCGCTGTGTCTGGGTGGCGGGTGTACTGTGTCTGGGTGGCAGCACTGTTTCTGGGTGGCAGCGCTGTGTCTGGGTGGCAGCACTGTGTCTGTGTGACAGGTGCTCTGTGTCTGGGTGGTGGGTACGCTGTGTCTGGGTGGCAATGCTGTATCTGGTGACAGGTGCACTGTGTCTGGGTGGCAGGTGCGCTGTGTCTGGGTGGCAGGTGCACTGTGTCTGGGTGGCAGCACTGTGTTTGGGTGGCAGGTGCGCTGTGTCTGGGTGGCAGATGGCTGTGTCTGGGTGGCAGCGCTGTGTCTGGGTGACAGGTGCACTGTGTCTGGGTGGCAGCACTGTGGGTGGCGGGTGCGCTGTGTCTGGGTGGCAGCGCTGTGTCTGGGTGGCAGGTGCGCTGTGTCTGGGTGGCAGGTGCGCTGTGTCTGGGTGGCAGTGCTGTGTCTGGGTGGCAGGTGCAATGTGTCTGGGTGGCAGCGCTGTGTCTGGGTGGCAGTGCTGTGTCTGGGTGGCAGCATTGTGTCTGAGTGGCAGCGCTGTGTCTGGGTGGCAGCGCTGTGTCTGGGTGGCAGGTGCGCTGTGTCTGGGTGGCAGGTGCGCTGTGTCTGGGTGGCAGCACTGTGTCAGGGTGGCAGGTGCGCTGTGTCTGGGTGGCAGCGCTGTGTCTGGGTGGCAGCACTGTGTCTGGGTGGCGGGTGCGCTGTGTCTGGGTGGCAGCACTGTGTCTGGGTGGCAGCACTGTGTCTGGGTGGCAGCGCTGTGTCTGGGTGGCAGGTGCGCTGTGTCTGGGTGGCAGGTGCGCTGTGTCTGGGTGGCAGCACTGTGTCTGGGGGGCAGCACTGTGTCTGGGTGGCAGCACTGTGTCTGTTTGGCAGGTGCGCTGTGTCTGGGTGGCAGGTGCGCTGTGTCTGGGTGGCAGTGCTGTGTCTGGGTGGCAGGTGCAATGTGTCTGGGTGGCAGCGCTGTGTCTGGGTGACAGGTGCACTATGTCTGGGTGGCAGCACTGTGTCTGGGTGGCAGGTGCACTGTGTCTGGTTGGCAGGTGCGCTGTGTCTGGGTGGCAGCACTGTGTCTGGGTGGCAGGTGTGCTGTGTCTGGGTGGCAGCGCTGTGTCTGGGTGACAGGTGCACTGTGTCTGGGTGCAGCACTGTGTCTGGGTGGCAGGTGCACTGTGTCTGGGTGGCAGCACTGTGTCTGGGTGGCAGGTGCACTGTGTCTGGGTGGCAGGTGCGCTGTGTCTGGGTAGCAGCACTGTGTCTGGGTGGCAGGTGCGCTGTGTCTGGGTGGCAGCACTGTGTCTGGGTGGCAGGTGCACTGTGTCTGTGTGGTAGGTGCGCTGTGTCTGGGTAGCAGCACTGTGTCTGGGTGGCAGGTGCGCTGTGTCTGGGTGGCAGCGCTGTGTCTGGGTGACAGGTGCACTGTGTCTGGGTGGCAGCACTGTGTCTGGGTGGCAGGTGTACTGTGTCTGGGTGGCAGGTGCGCTGTGTCTGGGTAGCAGCACTGTGACTGGGTGGCAGGTGCGCTGTGTCTGGGTGGCAGCACTGTGTCTGGGTGACAGGTGCCCTGTGTCTGGGTGGCAGCGCTGTGTCTGGGTGGCAGGTGCACTGTGTCTGGGTGGCAGCACTGTGTCTGGGTGGCAGGTGCACTGTGTCTGGGTGGCAGCACTGTGTCTGGGTGGCAGGTGCGCTGTGTCTGGGTGGCAGCGCTGTGTCTGGGTGACAGGTGCACTGTGTCTGGTGGCAGCACTGTGTCTGGGTGGCAACACTGTGTCTGGGTGGCAGTTGCACTGTGTCTGGGTGGCAGGAGCGCTGTGTCTGGGTGGCAGCGCTGTGTCTGGGTGACAGGTGCACTGTGTCTGGGTGGCGGGTGCGCTGTGTCTGGGTGGCGGGTGTGCTGTGTCTGGGTGGCAGCACTGTTTCTGGGTGGCAGCACTGTGTCTGTGTGACAGGTGCACTGTGTCTGGGTGGTGGGTACGCTGTGTCTGGGTGGCAATGCTGTATCTGGTGACAGGTGCACTGTGTCTGGGTGGCAGGTGCGCTGTGTCTGGGTGGCAGGTGCACTGTGTCTGGGTGGCAGCACTGTGGGTGGCGGGTGCGCTGTGTCTGGGTGGCAGCGCTGTGTCTGGGTGGCAGGTGTGCTGTGTCTGGGTGGCAGGTGCGCTGTGTCTGGGTGGCAGTGCTGTGTCTGGGTGGCAGGTGCAATGTGTCTGTGTGGCAGCGCTGTGTCTGGGTGGCAGCATTGTGTCTGAGTGGCAGCGCTGTGTCTGGGTGGCAGCGCTGTGTCTGGGTGGCAGGTGCGCTGTGTCTGGGTGGCAGGTGCGCTGTGTCTGGGTGGCAGCACTGTGTCAGGGTGGCAGGTGCGCTGTGTCTGGGTGGCAGCGCTGTGTCTGGGTGGCGGGTGCGCTGTGTCTGGGTGGCAGCACTGTGTCTGGGTGACAGTGCTGTGTCTGGGTGGCAGGTGCGCTGTGTCTGGGTGGCAGGTGCGCTGTGTCTGGGTGGCAGCACTGTGTCTGGGTGGCAGCACTGTGTCTGGGTGGCAGGTGCGCTGTGTCTGGGTGGCAGGTGCGCTGTGTCTGGGTGGCAGTGCTGTGTCTGGGTGGCAGGTGCAATGTGTCTGGGTGGCAGCGCTGTGTCTGGGTGGCAGTGCTGTGTCTGGGTGGCAGCATTGTGTCTGAGTGGCAGCGCTGTGTCTCGGTGGCAGCACTGTGTCTGGGTGGCAGCACTGTGTCTGGGTGGCAGGTGCACTGTGTCAGGGTGGCAGGTGCGCTGTGTCTGGGTGGCAGCGCTGTGTCTGGGTGGCAGCGCTGTGTCTGGGTGGCAGCGCTGTGTCTGGGTGGCAGGTGCGCTGTGTCTGGGTGGCAGCACTGTGTCTGGGTGGCAGCGCTTTGTCTGGGTGGCAGGTGCGCTGTGTCTGGGTGGCAGGTGCGCTGTGTCTGGGTGGTAGGTGCGCTGTGTCTGGGTGGCAGCACTGTGTCTGGGTGGCAGCACTGTGTCTGGGTTGCAGCACTGTGTCTGGGTGGCAGGTGCGCTGTGTCTGGGTGGCAGGTGCGCTGTGTCTGGGTGGCAGGTGCGCTGTGTCTGGGTGGCAGGTGCGCTGTGTCTGGGTGGCAGCACTGTGTCTGGGTGGCAGCGCTGTGTCTGGGTGGCAGCACTGTGTCTGGGTGGCAGCGCTGTGTCTGGGTGGCAGGTGCGCTGTGTCTGGGTGGCAGGTGCACTGTGTCTTGGTGGCGGGTGCGCTGTGTCTGGGTCGCAGCGCTGGGTCTGGATGGCAAGTGCACCGTGTCTGGGTGGCAGCACTATGTCTGGGTGGCAGCGCTGTGTCTGGTTGACCGATGCTCTGTGTCTGGGTGGCAGGTGTGCTGTGTCTGGGTGGCACTTGTGCTGTGTCTGGGTGGCAGGTGCGCTGTGTCTGGGTGGCACCGCTGTGTCTGGGTGGCATGTGCGCTCTGTCTGGGTGGCAGGTGGGCTGTGTCTGGGTGGCAGCTTTGTGTCTGGGTGGCAGCGCTGTGTCTGGGTGGCGGGTGCGCTGTGTCTGGGTGCCGGGTGCGCTGTGTCTGGGTGGCAGCGTTGTATCTGGGTGGCAGCGCTATGTCTGGGTGACAGCGCTGTGTCTGGGTGGTGGGTGTGCTGTGTCTGGGTGGCAGCGCTGTGTCTGGGTGGCGGGTGTGCTGTGTCTGGGTGGCAGCGTTGTGTCTGAGTGGCAGCGCTCTGTCTGGGTGGCAGCGCTGTGTCTGGGTGGCAGCTCTGTGTCTGGGTGGCAGCACTGTGTCTGGGTGGCAGGTGCGCTGTGTCTGGGTGGCAGGTGCGCTGTGTCTGGGTGGCGGGTGCGCTGTGTCTGGTTGGCGGGTGCACTGTGTCTTGTTGGCGGGTGCGCTGTGTCTGGGTGGCAGCGCTGTGTCTGGGTTGCAGGTGTTCTGTGTCTGGGTGGCAGCACTGTGTCTGGGTAGCAGCGATGTGTCTGGGTGGCAGCGCTGTGTCTGGGTGGCAACACTGTGTCTGGGTGGCAGCGCTGTGTCTGGGTGGCAGCTCTGTGCCTGGGTGGCAGGGCTGTGTCTGGGTGGCAGCGCTGTGTCTGGGTGGCAGCGCTGTGTCTGGGTGGCAGGTACACTGTGTCTGGGTGGCAGCACTGTGTCTGGGTGGCAGCGCTGTGTCTGGGTGGCAGGTGCGCTGTGTCTGGGTGGCAGGTGCACTGTGTCTGGGTGGCGGGTGCGCTGTGTCTGGTTGGCGGGTGCACTGTGTCTGGGTGGCAGCGCTGTGTCTGGGTGTCAGTTCTGTGTCTGGGTGGCAGGTGCGCTGTGTCTGGGTGGCGGGTGCGCTGTGTCTGGGTGGCAGCGCTGTGTCTGTGTGACAGGTGCACTGTGTCTGGTGGCAGTGCTGTGTCTGGGTGGCAGGTGCACTGTGTCTGGGTGGCAGCGCTGTGTCTGGGTGGCAGCGCTGTGTCTGGGTGGCAGGTGCACTGTGTCTGGGTGACAGCACTGTGTCTGGGTGGCAGGTGCGCTGTGTCTGGGTGGCAGCGCTGTGTCTGGGTGACAGGTGCACTGTGTCTGGGTGACAGGTGCACTGTGTCTGGGTGGCGGGTGCGCTGTGTCTGGGTGGCGGGTGCGCTGTGTCTGGGTGGCTGCGCTGTGTCTGGGTGGCTGGTGGGCTGTGTCTGGGTGGCAGCACTGTGTCTGGGTGGCAGCGCTGTGTCTGGGTGGCAGCGCTGTGTCTGGGTGGCAGGTGCGCTGTGTCTGGGTGGCAGGTGCCCTGTGTCTGGGTGGCAGGTGTGCTCTGTCTGGGTGGCAGCGCTGTTCTGGGTGGCAGGTGCGCCGTGTCTGGGTTGCGGGTGCACTGTGTCTGGGTTGCGGGTGCACTGTGTCTGGGTGGCAGCGCTGTGTCTGGGTGCAGGGTCGCTGTGTCTGGTGGCAGGGGCGCTGTGTCTGGGTGGCAGGTGCGCTGTGTCTGGGTGGCAGCACTGTGTCTGGGTGGCAGGTGCGCTGTGTCTGGGTGGCAGCGCTGTTTCTGGGTGACAGGTGCACTGTGTCTGGGTGACAGGTGCACTGTGTCTGGGTGGAGGGTGCGCTGTGTCTGGGTGGCGGGTGCGCTGTGTCTGGGTGGCTGCGCTGTGTCTGGGTGGCTGGTGGGCTGTGTCTGGGTGGCAGCACTGTGTCTGGGTGGCAGCGCTGTGTCTGGGTGGCAGCGCTGTGTCTGGGTGGCAGGTGCCCTGTGTCTGGGTGGCAGCGCTGTGTCTGGGTGACAGGTGCGCTGTGTCTGGATGGCAGGTCCCTGTGTCTGGGTGGCAGGTGCGCTCTGTCTGGGTGGCAGCGCTGTGTCTGGGTGGCAGGTGGGCTGTGTCTGGGTTGCGGGTGCACTGTGTCTGGGTGGCGGGTGCACTGTGTCTGGGTGGCAGCGCTGTGTCTGGGTGCAGGGTCGCTGTGTCTGGTGGCAGGGGCGCTGTGTCTGGGTGGCAGGGGCGCTGTCTGGGTGTAAGGTGTGCTGTGTCTGGGTGGCGGGTACGCTGTGTCTGGGTGGCAGCGCTGTGTCTGGGTGACAGGTGCACTGTGTCTTGGTGGCAGCACTGTGTCTGGGTGGCAGCGCTGTGTCTGGGTGGCAGCGCTGTGTCTGGATGGCAGCACTGTGTCTGGGTGGTGGTGCGCTGTGTCTGGGTGGCAGCGCTGTGTCTGGGTGGCAGCGCTGTGTCTGGGTGGTAGTGCGCTGTGTCTGGGTGGCAGCGCTGTGTCTGGGTGGCAGCGCTGTGTCTGGATGGCAGCGCTGTGTCTGGGTGGCAGTGCTGTGTCTGGGTGACAGGTGCACTGTGTCTGTGTGGCGGGTGCGCTGTGTCTGGGTGGCAGCGCTGTGTCTGGGTGGCAGTGCTGTGTCTGGGTGGTAGTGCGCTGTGTCTGGGTGGCAGCGCTGTGTCTGGGTGGCAGCGCTGTGTCTGGATGGCAGCGCTGTGTCTGGGTGGGAGCAGCTGTGGTGGTGAGAGGCAGAGGGAACGGCCCTGGTGCGGCCCTGCCATGGCGGGCTACCCCCATGGCTGCACCCAGGGGGCTTGGAACCCTGCACAGGGTGGGTGAGTGGTGGAGTGTAGAAGACTCCTCCCACCAGGGGAGGGAAGACCAGCAGAGGGAGCAACACGGGGCTGAGGAGTCTGCCCTCCTGGACATGGACCCAGGACTCAGCCACCTCACGGAGGCCTAAGGAGCGCACACACGTGATCCTGGCAGTGACAGCAAACCCACGTCCAGCGCGCGACACCGAGCTACCCGGTGGTCCCTTCTGTGGGCGTCATTTGCGCAGGTTGCAGAGCTGCCCCGCTGGTGCCTCAGGCTGTTGGAGAGCACATCTCCTCTTCACCGGTGGGGAGGCGGAGGACAGTAATGCACGCAATATGTCAGCCCAAATCCCAGGTCCCCAAGATTTGTCTCACTGAAGGTGCATGCAGTTCCTCTTGAATTACTTCCCAAACAGGTCTGGCGGCTTTGCCCTTTCTTCTCAGCGTTGGTTGGACTGCTGATGACCGGTGAGACAGTGGCGAGGAGGAGGAGGAGGGTATGCTGCAGTCACAAATATTCTTGGCAGTCTTAGGATTTGAAAGCATAAGAAGTTTGCTTCTTGCAGACGCTTTGCACCCACGGAAACTGCCTGTGAGGGTCGGCCACGCACGGGGACCCCAGCCCAGTGCAGCCCCCCCGCTGCTGGCCTCTGTGGACCTCAGAAGAGAGCACAGGAGGCCATGGGTCCTAGGAGGAAGGAAGGGGAAAATTCCTCTACTATCCACCTGGTAGACAGGAAGGACTCCCCAGTGTGTGTCCATTCTACAGGACTGTGAAATACAGCTAAGGATACGAGCAACAAGGTGCTTACAAAGCACCAACGGTGCATTATGCTGAAAAGGAGAGAGGGTTTGAGTGCAGCTGTCAACTGGTCCAGGCCATGGTCCCTGGAGGGTACAGCAGCTGGGGGGAGGGGTCCTCAGAGCTTGACCACCCATAGTGCACTGACACTACTCATGCAGGTCCCAAGCCTGCAGAAAACTAGTTCTAAAGAGAAGTTCTGCACGTCTTCGCTGCTCCCTGGTAGCAGTCTCATACACACACACACACACACACTCACACACACACACACACACACACACACACACACACACACACACACACACACACACACACCCCAGGCCAGATCCTGCTGGGAGACTAGACTCCAAGGGAGTCTAGTACCAAGTTTACCAAGTTAGCTGCAGAGCCAGGAGATGAGACCAGGACTCCCCCTGGAAAGACAGCCGTGGCCAACTGTCTGATCGAGATCTCTCCCTGTTATCAAACAAGAGCCCAAGCACAAGGATGCAGTGGATGCTGCCTTCTGGAGCAGCCCCAGGCCCATGGGTGAGGCAGACATCTTAGAACCCTTTGCTGGTCTTGCAAGCCTTCCCCCAGGGGCCCCAGCCCACCAAGTGAGTCCGTGGCTGGTGCTTGAAGGGCACAGCGCCGGAGGACCCACAGCCTGTCTTCTTGGAGAACCTGCAGCCCTTACTTGGGCACAGCTCTGTCCCCTGAACCCCTCAGCAGCAGGGCCTTGGTCAGTTCTGCAGCGGGTACAGCTGCCTACCTCCCCAGGACCTCCACTGGACTCAGGGCATCTCAGGGTGCATTTTCAGCCACCCGAAGAACTTCCTACAATTCCAACACCACTAGGCATGATCATAGCAGCGAGAACACAGAAATATCTCCCCCACACACACCCCCGAACCAATGAGCCTGGCAAACTACAAGACTGCCAAGCACTGAAACAGGCTAGACAAGAGGAAAGAAGAAGCATGCTTACCCTCCTTATCTTCGTAGACTGGCAGGGGCGGAGGGGGGTTGGGGGAGGGGATCTGAAAACTGAGGTTCCCAATTCTCTGCCCCATCCTTGTGCCAGGGCCTGAAGAAGGCCTGGAGTGGGTGGCGAGGACCCCCGGGAGGGAGGCAAAGCCTTGTTCTAAAAACCTGCAGTTTCTCAGAACAGGATCCAGTGTCTCCGTGAGGAGCTGACGGGAAGCGTGAGCCAGGCAGGCAGGGCCGGGCCTCCTGCACTCCAAGGCCAGCGTGGGCCTTCTCCCTCCAGCTGACCCCTTCCCATCCTGCATCCCAGTTTCCTCTGGCCCTGTGGTTGTTTTTAAGCTCCTGCGTCTCCCTGCTGGGCTGTGTGGAGGGAGGCTGGGCGGCCTGCAAGCTGACTACACAGCGTGATTCCCACAGGAGCCGGACCACAGGCCCAGCGGGTGGCAGCGACGCCCCAATGCCCAGGGGACCCATCACAATGTCAGATGCTACCGGATCCGGAGAGGGCACCCATGTGGGATCCCATTAGGGCTGTCCTGCCAGGGCCATGCTCAGGACAGTGGGCAGCAATTCTCGCAGGCTGCCCGCCTCCCCACGCCCCAGCAGAGAGACACCGGCTGATGTGCCCTGCCAGCTTCACCAGCATCCCATGCCCTCGAGGCCTTGGCCCTCACAGCAGAGCCCACCTCCCCTCCCACCCTGTGCAGCAGGGAGGCTGCAGCATCTGCCCGGAGCAGGCATTGGGCTGCTGGAGCCCTGTGCCCTGACTTAACCTGCTCTCCTTCAATAAGACGCCAGGCCCCGCCGCCAGGGGACCGCTCCTGTTCTGAGCAGCGGGATCCCGCAGCCAGTTCTGCTCAGCAGCTCTGAGAAGGAAGCGGAGACTGGGGTATGGGGGTGGGGATCAGGAGAAATCCCAGGACTTTGAGAACTGGGCTGGGGCAGGCCAGAAGCAAACTTCTAAGGGTAGAAATGACCTTTGGGACTCAAAGACACCGATTCAGAAGCGTTGCTCTTGAAGTTCAAGTTCAACGTCATCACTTCCTGCAAGCATTGGATCAAAGAGGAAGGACCCTCTGAAGTGACAGAGCGGCTGGCGTCACATGGTCGTGTGGGTCCCTGCTGCGTGTCACGTGGTGGGGGTACACACAGATAAAGAGGCCGCTGGGCTCTGCCACAGGCCAGATGCCACCAGGGAGCACAAAGCATTGTGGGCTACATCCCAGCCTTCCCGAGCTGGGGCCAGACAGCCAAACAGAGCCACGCAGCCTTGGGAGTGGCCAGTGTGCATGCCCACCGTGGTGCGTCCGGGCACGAGAGGACTGCGTGGCCAGTTTCTGGTGCCATGTCTTCATGCAGGCTGAGATGGACAGTTCTAGGTGGTAAGCGATTTACACTGGGCACCCCAGGACCCACCTCCAGGCTGCAACTCAGTCACCCAACACTGTGAACGTGTGTTCTGCTTCTTCTTGCACGCCCACTGCCCTCAGACCCACCATCTTCACCCCACCTGGCCGTGGCCCAACTCCCCCAGGATGTTGTGCCTTAACACCCCGTTTTCCTGTAGGACAGAGATTTAGGGAGTCTGGCAGGGGTCTCTGGGGTCTCAGCAGCTGAAATTGAGGGGCGGTGTGCAGAAGGCCCAGGTGCACACAGAGGTTGGCAAGTGCAGGTCCCTGTGGCTGAAGGACCAGAAGCTGGCAGCCTGGGGGCGGGCTGGGGATAGGGGCGGATGCAGAGGAGCTGCTCTGCTCTCCGGAGGCTGCTCTCTGTGCAGGGGCCTTCCCCGGGGGCTTTTACCTGCAGGTCAGCAGGTCAGTAGGTTCCCCTGGGCTTTGGCCTGTCTCCTGTTCCTGCTGGGTCAGGGCACTCAGTCAGGGATCCCAGCAATGACCCCGGGCCTGCCCGAGCTCCCTCAGCCCCCCTCCAGGTGGGACACAGGCCCGCCACGGCCAGGGGGGTCACTGGCCCATTCCCAGGCTGGAGGCCAACCACAGAGGCAGAAGAAAATGGTCAGAGTGTGGTTGAGTCCTCGAGACCCCTGGTGCGGGTGGCAGAGCAGGTTGGGACGGCTGCAGGGCACCGCGTGGCCGGCTCCCCACAGGTCCCACAGGGCAGCCAGACGCTGGCCCTTCTGGCTTGGCTCCCGCGTGGCCAAGTCATGACCTTGGCTGCCCAGGGCAGCTGCTGACCTCGCTGGCGGGAGAGCCCCAGGCCTGCAGTTCCCGGGCAGGGCTCTTCGTGCTGTCCACACGGCGGCTCAGAGACGGGCGAGCGGGGGCTGGCTCTGTCACACAGGCTCACCGTGCCCGGGGCCCCGTCCGTGCGGGGTAAAACACAGCTCCTCACCCACCCAGCTGCCACGGGACAGCAAAGGCTACACAGCGTCCCACCCTCTGCTGATGTGAAAAGCGTGTCCACGCAGAAGGCTGGCACGCCCCGCCCCGCGCACCCAAGGCGCACACACGTATGTGCAGGCGCACACTTCATCCCTGGGCTGGGCCGTTCCTGTCTCCTGCTTCCCTCGCCCTGTCATTCCTGCCCCTCCCGCCCTAGAGCCTGCTGCACTCTGGCACCCTGAGCTCACCCTGGGGACAACCTGGAGCCAGGCCTCCCTCTGCATCGAGATCAGTTATGTCCAAGCCTGGCAGGAGGCCCTGCTGCCCATCACCAGTGTTGGCCTCCTCCTCACCATCAAGGTGTTTCTGGAACAGGGTACCCTGGGAACTACTCGGGGCTGGCTGGGTGCCCGCGAGGGCTGTCCTGTGATGGCAGGTCTACAGGACGCTGGTGGCCAGAGGTGCTCCTAAGCGGCTAGTTCCACAGGGAGGGACAAGTGGCCTCAGGGCTTGGTGTTGTCCAGGCCAAGGGAGAGAAGGGTGGGCCTTGGGGCTGTCTAGGCCCATCTCACAGCTCAGGCCTTCACTTCCCGGCCCACCTCCTGTCAGCGTCCAGGGCAGGGAGAGGCTGAGGCTGTGCGGTAGAGGCAGTCATGCAGTGGTGCATGGAGGTGGACGTCCAGGAGTGCGGTGGAGGTGGACGTCCAGGAGTGCGGTGGAGGTGGACGTCCAGGAGTGCGGTGGAGGTGGACGTCCAGGAGCCTCAAGGGCTCTCCCATACCTTGACCTTGGAAGAGTCATGCTTCCATGTTTCCAGAGCGCAAGTGAAGCCATCAGTCATCGTGAGAGCTGAGTGAACCAAAGGCCAGGGCTCAGCCTCACCCCAGCCTGGCCTAGGGGCTGTGAGCCCAGGGGCGCCGCGTGGCTGCTGCTCAGCCCCCTCCGGCACTGGCTCCCCGGTCCTACGCTGAACCCAGGGCCATGGTGACCCAAAGACCCCCTCCCCCCAGCCACTCAGGAGCCCAGCAACCTGGGCCTCCCTTGAATCTGCCTCCCCAGGCCCCAGCGGGAGAGGAGCCTGGAGGGAGGCAGGGAGCTGGGAGGGTTTAAGAAAAGCAAGAAGAGTGGCTGCAGAGCAGCCGCGATCTCCTGGGTGTCTACACGAGCGGCCGTCCAGCCGAGGGGCTGGGCACCCCTCCCTCACGCCGGGGGCTGCGGAATCAAGGCCCACTGACCAGGGGTGGCATGTGCGCCCCCCGTGGCTGAGAAAGCCCCAGCCCAGCCCACCCTAGCTTCTCCCACAGGCTGTCTGTGACCCCTGACCCCTTACCCCTGACCTCAGGCAGCACTACCCTGGCCGGGCTCCTGGCCACCCCGGATCCACCCACCTCAGCACAGCCTGTAGAGAAACGCCCTCCATGGATGATGGTCCTGCAAGGCAGGCACCCTGGGTGCCCCTGAGTGGCCCACAGCCTGGGACACCCAGCAGCTGGGGAAGGGCTCAGGAAGGCAGTGCGTGCTGGAGCCCCCCCAGGCAGAGCTGCCCCAAAGGGAGGTAGAGACCCACCCTCTAGAAGACCTGGCACTCCCTGCCAGGCAAGTCAACCTGGTTCTGTGGGTACCAGGCAGCTGTCAAGGTGTGGGACAGGAAAAAGTGGAGGGAGGAGAGAGAGGCAGGAGGGTCACGTGACAGGTCCACAGTGGATGTCCTCGTGGAGCTAAAGCAGGGGTCAGGCCGAGTACCCCACCACACTACAGGCTCCTTGTCTGTGTGGAGGGCATGAGAGAAAATCAAGCACCCAGAGGCCAAAGGGAGCGGCCCCCAGCCGCAGCCCAGTGTCCCCAGCGCATCGCCCCCAGCACATCCGTGGGCCAGTAGCCATCTACTGTGCGGGCTGTTCTGTTCTTCCCTGTCAGCCCCATCAGCACACAGAGGACCCAGCACCGCTGCCCACAGGAGGAGGCCCCAAAGCTGCCCTGCTAAGGTGGCTCCTAGAGGAACAGGCAGCCAGGTCCCTCCAGTCAGTGGCCCACTCATGCCTAGAGCCACCAAGAACTGAGGTGAGCCATCCTGGCCCCAACAGCTGGCAGGATCACCAGACATGACCCAAACCAAGGGAGCCCCAGGAGCTCACTGGCCACCTCTGCCCCGCAGGAGGTGTCCCCATGGCCACTGGACGTGGGACCTGCATTGGTATCCCTGGTGTCCAGGGCAAAGTTCCCAGCAGCAGCTGCCCAGTTGAGTTCCGGAGGAGACCACTCTCCGATGAGGCCCTCACCAGCGGGATTTGGGCTAACCGCACACCAGCCGTTGCACATTGAGCTCTGACCGATTCCCTAGTGTCTCCAGGAACACAAAACACCAGCTAAGTAACCAACTGCAGGCAGCGGTGGACGTCAGCCTGACCCACCTTGACACACTGCCTGCTGACCACCCTCTCCAAGACCCGGAGCCTGTCCACCCAGTCCACGAGGCTTGTAGCCATGTGAACAACAGAGATGTGATGCTCACAGTTCTGAAGGCTGGAAGCCCAACATCTGGGGCCTGGCTGACACAGGTCCACCGAGGGCTGCTTCCAGGTTCACAGGCGGTTCTGGCGGTGTCCTCACACAGTCCATGGTGGAAGAAGGGGCCAGGGAGCCTGGGCTCTGAGCAAAACTTACCTGCCACCATCCCAAGGCCAACTCCTAACACTTCCGGCGGCAGGGTTGTGACTTCAGCACACTGAGGAGATACACTCAGTCCATTGTACCTGGCCAGCAAGGGACACAGCAGGGATAGAAGCAGGAGGCCCAACCCTGACCTCAGCCTCTGCCTCGCCCTCCCTCACAACAGCCCGGCAGGATGGAGACATGTTTTGTCCTGGTAGCACAAAAGAAGCCTCGGCTTGTAGAGCCAGAGTCCGGCCTGGACACAGATGGCCACATCCACTTGGAATTTCTCTCCTCTAGATCATCTCCCCAGAGGACTCCAGGGCCCACTCCTGGAGTGGACACAGTACTCTGTGTGGGGGTGGGGTGGGAGGGACACCAGCAGGTCCTGCTGGGCCTGGGAGCGCCTCAGACAGGGGGCCTCGAGCTGAAACCACAAAATCACAAGCTGTCCTCCACATCTAGTAAGGAAGAAAAGAGAAAATAGCCAGCAGCAATTTTCCCAGTGCCTCTTTTAGACCCAGAGCTTCAATGTGGGGGAGGGAGGAGGGCTGCAGACAAAGTGGCCGAGAGAGAGGTCTGAGCCTGCCCAGGAGCGGACCCTGAGTGTCTTGTCTTTAAGTCCAGTTTATGAAGACCCACATCAATTTCCACTTAAATCCCAGGTCTGGGATACCTTCTCCTTGGATTCTATTTTAAAACAGCGAAAGTGCTATTTCAGTGCAGAAATCAATAAAATGCACCCAAAAAAAAATAAATAAATGGAATGGGGCACCCTGAGCAAAGCATCTCCCTGCCTCCTACTAAATGCTATTTTTTGAAAACGTCAGTAGCTGCAGCTTTTAACTTAATTCTGGGGTCTGAAGTCAGTCTATTTATGGAGTTTTACGGTGTAATTTTTAAGGTTGTGCCATCTTGGCTGACAGGCTTGCGTGGTCGCTTCCACCCTCCTCCGCAGTCAGGGCTCCAGGTCCCCGCTTGCAGATCTGCGACCCTCTAGAGGGACGTGCCATGGCCGAGGAGACCCCTGAGGAGACGAGCCGCTCAGGTGAAGAGCAGACCCCCAGCCCTTCTCCCCTGAGCTGGGTAACAGAGGAACCTCCGAGCTGGTCAGAGGGGCTGGGGAGGCCAGGGCCAACGGACACAGGAGAGCCAGAGTAGAGCCTGGCCTCGAACCTCCGTGCCGTGGAGAGGTGGCCTCCTTCCTGCACGCAGCTCTGTGGCCAGTGCATCCTGGCTATTTCCCCCTTTGTGTTTCCTGAGGACCTGGAAGTTCTGCCAAAGTGCCCTGCACCTGAGTGGGTGGGGTGCCCCCCCTCTGGGTGGAGAAGCCCTGGGGCCTGGGCGTGGGGACGACAGGAGGCCCGGCCAGCCTCGGGCAGGAGTCCCTGCTTCATCGGGCAATTGGGCCAGGCCCACCGTGGCCCTGCTGCCGGGGCATTAGGCTGCCGCTCTCCGCTCCCACCCCATGCTCCTCCGGCCAGAATATCAAAATGACCCTGAAGCAGGTCAGCTCCTGGCCCCCACCTGGCTTGGGGTTCAGGGAGTGTGCCTTTCCACCCCCTGCCCCCAGCAGGTGTCCCAGCCTCGCTGGGGCTCCACTTCCCTTGGAGCCCTGTGGCTGGGATGGGGGGGGGCTGGGGGGGAGACCCCGAAGCTCAGCTGGACTGGGACAGGGTGGAGAGGCCACAGCCCACTTGCTCCCTCCTAGACAGGAACATTAGAAACAGTCTCAACATTCTTCTGGAAGCTTCCAAGGTCACCCCTACCCAGGTCTTGCTCTGGATGCCCAGGACCTCCCAGAAGGAGATGAACACAGAAACTCGGAAGCACCCCCCCCCCAAAAGTGACCGGTGGGGCAGGGCCTGCCTCCCTCCCACCCCATCACCGTGGTGGGCAGTGGGGAGTGGCTGGGGCTGCCGCCACCGGAAATGTGCGGGAGGGACCCGGGGGGAACAGGCACTGGGCATCGGCCTTGGGCTCAGCCACCGCCCAGAGAACAGGTGGGGAGCTGGGGGCCTGGCACGCCCAAGTCTGCAATCGCAGATGTCTGCCTTGAGGCAGGTTGAGAGGAGCCAGTGTTGCAATTATTGTAACAAGGGACAAAGAAGCCGTTCTGCCTGCGGCTGGCACAGGCAGCCGCATTGGTTTTGATGGGCAGCTGCACGGCGGGGCCTCTGCGGACCCATTTTCCAGGCGAGTTCCGCTGCTCCGGGCTTCAGGGTAAGTGCCTAGAGCGCTGAGTACCGCAGCACCGTGAGCAGTTCTACCCCGACTCTGAGACCCGGGCCTTGCTCCACTTCCCACGGGCAGGGGGCCAGGGGAGCCCCACTTCCACTGAGTCAGGTGGCCTGAGTGCAGGACAGATGTCTAGCCCTCAGAAGTGGACACGGGGTCCTAGAGCCAAGAAAGGCCCAGAGGCAGCCAGCGAGGCAGTGATCCCCAGCCGCACAGGCTTGCTGCTCCTAAAGGGACGCCGTACTTACCCTGGGGGGGGGGGGAGCATGCAGAACTGTCGTGGGGCAGGGAGGGTGGAGAGGACTCAGATGGGGCTTCCGCTCCAGGCTGGGCAGCTGGGGGTCCTCGAGTCCTCTGGGTGGGCCCAGGGCGGGCCTGCGGGACAGGGCCAGGCTTCGAAGTGGCGCTGGCTCAGTGTCAGGCACATAGGAGGCAGTGGCGCTCAGTTCTCTCTCCCGAGCACCTCCCCACCTCGTCCCAGACCTACACAGGCAGAAGCCCACCCTAGTCACCGTGGAAGCCGGTATGACTCCAGAACTAGAGTGCAGGTACCAAAGGGCTGCCCAGAGCCCTCCCCACAAGCCACCCTCCTCTCCTTCCCCACCTCCACTCACCCTCGCCCAGCCACTTTCCACACCTGAGCCTAGATGTCTTCTCTCAGGCCTAGACAACGCCCCCTACTGCCAATCTCCAGAATAACAGCGCACCCTGTTCCCCAAGCTGCCTGCATTTAGTCCTGCGTTTGTTAGTTTATTCGATATTAATGCCTGTTCCTGATAGCCCCACCAGCATCCAAAGGGAGAGGCTGGCTGGCAGGCCAGGAACAAGATAAGATGCACTTGGCCTAACTTGCCGTGACCTTTCTTTTTTTCTTCAAAAACCACTTGCTTAAGAAAAATCACCATCAGTCAGGGGGCGTGGGCCAGAGCTGGAAGCCTGGGCGCATTTGCCACAGTTCAGGGGACTCTGACAGCAACCCACTCTGCAATCTGCAAATGGCACCCAGTCCTCTTGACCACGACCAGATTTCTCCTCTCCCACTCTTGACTCCCAGTAACCCCTCAGGGACTAAGGCAGCTCAGATCCCACCTCCTCCAGGAAGTCCCACAGCCTGACACCCCAGCTGAGTGTGTACCTGTGGAGAAACTGACATGGATGCTAACAGAGTCACGGCAAGACCCCCTGCTGGCCAGTCCATCTCAGGCCAGCACAGAGAGCTCTCTGTTCACAGCTGCATACAGCACCCAGCCCCACCATCTGCCTTGTGGATAAAGCTTTATTGGGGCAGCGTGTCTCTTCCTGTCTGTGCAGTAAAGGGCAGAGCTGAGTAACTACAACAGAGATCGCCTGACCCATGGGCTTGAAACGCCGGCCCTGTGCATCTGTGCCGAACTGTTTGCCCCTCCTCTGACCTGATTCTACCCTGCTGACTGCTCTGCCCATGAGTGCGGACCAGAGGACTCTTCCTGCCTCCTGGAATCCAAAATCCCCACCCCCACACACACACCCACCTCCTCACTGGACAAGGCACACATCCAGAGGACCCCTGCCCAGCCCACAGCCTCCTTGTCCGGGACTCAGAGCAGCATCCTCCCCCACCCCACCCCCAGGGCTCAGCCGCTCCCTTCCTGAGATGTGTGCCCCTTGTCCTGCCCAGGAGTGGGGTGTCTACACTTGCCCCTCTCCACCTGGGCCAGTCCTACCTTCTACTCTGCCCACAGGACGCCATGGGAGGGCACTATACCAGGCAGGAGCCGCAGGCCATGTGCGTGTCTGACCTAAAAGCAAAATACATATAGTAGTTGTGCATTTAGTTGGGTATCAGTGAGCTCCTAATACGCGTCAGTCAATCATCATAGACTCTGTGTCAATCAGTCACCAGTGAACACCTACTAAGTGCTATCAGTCAGTCATATGTGCCAGCCAAAGGTAAGCCTGACCCTTAGCCCGGGGGCTTCCATCCGTTGGAAGACAAGGATCAAGAAAACTGCGGCTCAGCCTTTGTCGGCCCACAGCCATGAGGCCAGTGTGGAGGGACCCGCAGGCTGGCCCGTGAGAACGGAGGATGCAAAACGGACAGCACAGCTTGTAGCTGGGCTTGGAGGATCGCTGCGGGCCAATGTGAGAGAGCTCCGTCTCTGTTCCATACATAGGAGAGGCCAAGCCTGAGGTGCCTGGGTCGGGGGGGGGGGGGGGGGGGTTGGGGAGCTGGCTGGGAGGCTTGCGGGGAGGGGAGCAAGGTCAGCTTCCCATGTGAACTGTGAGCGCCCTCTAGGCACCAGCCAGCCAGCACAGGCAGTGGATGAAGAGATGGCCAGCCGTGGGCCTGACAGGGGCTGGGGCCCACACTGGGGAAGGGGCAGGTCAGTGGTGTCTGTCCTGAATTCAAGGCCCATCTTTGTCCCCCTGGAGGGCCTAAAGGAGCATCACTCCCAGCTGCCCAAGGAGCCCTGTGGGGTGACCGTGGAGGCCCAGCTCGTGGGCAGGGTCAGGCACAGCCCTCCGTCCCTGGTGCTCCTGCAGCCCCCAGGTGGGCAGGTGCAGGGGATGTGGCCTGCGGGACTCAGTACTCAGCAGACACTGTCTCCTGGGCAGGACTACTGTGGGCACGGTGCCCGGATGTATCTGCTGGAATTTTCTTAAATGCCTGGAGCTACAGCCTCTGTGAAATCTGCATATATACATTCAGGCAAATCATATGCAAATCACACCTCCCCCAGATCAATTTGGGGAATGATTCTGCCTGCTCCTCTTCCCTGAGGGTCAGCTCCGAAGATGTCAGGCCAAGGAGACCCGTCAGCTGCCTTCACACAAGTGCAGACGGGTAAACCGAGGCCAGACTGAGGGGTAGACTTGCCCTAAATTGCCTTGAATGTCCAGGCTGAGTGGGGCAGGAAGTTGTAGGCAGGGCACTGCGGCTCTGGGCGAGTGAGTGAGGCTGGAGCCCGGGGAGCTCGGCAGACAAGGCCTGGCAGGCTCTGGACAGGGCCGGCGTGTGTGCTGCACACGCAGACGCCTCTGTGAGAAACAGCAATATTTGTTCTTACGTCTTCTCCCAAGGGGACCCTGCCAGCAATCCCTCCACATCAAACGCAGCTCCAAAATAAAGCTCCGGCTAGCCCCGCATAGATTAAATGTCACCACGAAGAGGCAGAGGGAAGATGAATCTGCACGTGGAGCGAGAGCTGGAGCCCCACGCTGAGTGACCCCAAGGCGCCCGGGCTTGCCTGGACCCTGCCGTGCGGGTGACGGGAACCCTGGGCCTCTCCCCCACTGCCAAACAGCAGTTCTCATGCAGGTCCACTGCTCAGGTAAGGAAACCGAGGCAGGGGGAGGTTGATGGTGTGGAGTGAGCCCATGAAAGCTGGGTCTCCAGCATCCTACCCCGCCAAGGCCGCGCAGACCTGCTTCTGTGAGGGTCCCAGGGCCCAAGGAGGCCCGCATGCTGGGCCAGGACAATGGCCTCCACTCGGACCCTGGAACCCACCATAGACAGAAATCAGGATGGAGCTCCAAGAGGCAGCCCGGGCACTCCCAGCACAGGGTGGGCAAGGGAGCTCTGCCCGTGCAGGCCAGGAGCAGGCTACATAGAATGGCCAGGTGTGCAGACCTAAGTCTCTGTCCCAGAGTGGCCCAGGTGGACACGGGTCGTGTGTGGGGGACAGTGTGTGGCAGGCAGGAGGCTCCACCAGTGCCAGCCGCTGTGGCCAGAGCGGGGGCCCCCTGGATACGCACATACCAGTGGGACAGCTCCACAGACAGCGTGTCTGCCCGCCTCCTGAGATCCTGTCCTTGGCATTTACTGCTGACCTCTGCAGCAGCCGACCTTCTGCCGGCTTGCCTGTGTCCGTGCTGGTCCTCCTCAAGCCCCAGATTTTCCCTCACCTGGCAGGTCCCTGCGATGGGGCCCCGGGGCTGCCCTAGGGTGCCTACATTTGTGGTATCTACATTTGTGGGATCTGTCTGGGGACCAGACAGGTCACCCTGCTGACCGAGCGTCACCTGGGGGCTGGCATGGAGGAACATTCACACCCTGCCCTCTGGCCAGGGGCACAGCTGTGACCTCCATTTCCTCCCACGGAGGCAGCGTCCCGGGAGGGTGACCACAGCCAGGTGGGTCCGTTGCTGATGGGAGAGATGGGGTGCTTAGCTCCGAAACACGCCAGTGACAGGCGCCAACAATGGCTGTGTCTGAGCAGGGCAGCGCCCCCAGCTCTGCTTCCTGGAGATGGCTGAGCAGCAAGGGAGGGTGTGTTTAGCCTCCATTGCCCCCCGCACCTGCCTCGTGGAGGCCCCCAGTCCCTGTCCAGCAGGGGACACAGAACTCCGGAGCGGAGAGTCCAGGGCCCCAGTGTCGAGGCCTGCTCCTTCCCTGTCAGGGGCCCCTGTGGAGGGGCCCAGCCCTTCTTCCCCTGTGGAGAAGCCCTCCTTCTCCCCAGGTCTGCCTGCTCACTTGGCCCAGCCTGAAACAGGAATGCTTCAAGTAGCCCCAGCCTCTCAAGATGTGCTCACAAAGATGACTAACAGACGGAGCCTGTCATCTTCCCTCTCCCTGCGTGCCGCGATGGCTCTTAGCAACGGTCACCTGATTGCATGGCCCTCGTGGCCACGACTCCTCTCAGGCCTCTCTAAGCAGGGGGCCCTGGCCTGTCTTCTCTCTGCCCGCTCCCGCGCCACTTCCTTCCCACCTGGCTCCTCCTGGAACTCGGGGCCGCGGCCAGGCTCTCTGGAATGGAAGCGGCTTCCAGATGGTGTGGGAGGGGGCAGGCTGGAGCTGAAGACAGCAGCCTGGTGCCCAGCGTGGGTCTCGGGGATGCCCACCTCCCAGGCTGCCCGGCCAGGGCGTTTCTCCTGGAGGACGGGGAGGGCACGGCACTGGGCTCTGAGAGAAAAGGAACGCGGTGCAGCCTCTCCCTCAGGAGCCAGGAGAGCCCACTTCCCAGGGAACCACCTCCTCAGGCCTGCCTTCCTGGACGCCTCCGTGGTGAACAAGACGGGCGCGACTGGCACAGAGGGGCCAGGCCCTCCAGAGCCTGGGAGCCTACGGGAGAAAGCTCTAGAGCTTCCTAGAGGATCCATCATCTCCATGGGGGCTCTGGGGAGAGCCCAGCCTCCCTCAAGGCCCCTGGCCGGTACACGCATGGCCTAGTGTGGCCTGAGCCACAGGGAGCGCCTGAGGCACTGGGAAGGGGGGCTGGACCTACGCCCACACACCAGGCCTCACTCCTCCCCGGCACCAACCGGGAGCCCCCTCAGCCCCTGGCTCTGAGCCCCTCCTCCTCCAGACCCCAAGGAGAGCAGACCACCCAGCCCACCCCTCCATGAAGTCTGCAGGCTTTACTTCCTCCTGGTGGGGCTGTGGGACCAGCCCGCAGGGCCTGGCCAGGGCCGAGAGAGACGGCAAGGAGGAGGCAGCTGGGGAGGGGCCGAGAAGGAGGACTGAAGACCACCCTGCAGTCCGTTCTCGCCTCTCACACGTCTACCACGCCCACCCTCGCCCTCCCGGCAGACACCAGCCTCCTGGGTGCTGTCCTGGGGCTACAGGCCACAGCCAATGGAGCCCACAGCCCCTGGTGGGTTCCACCCCTCCCCTGGACCCCTTCCTGTAGTCCCAGCTTCCCAGCACACTTTTCCATAAGACCCAGAGGGTCATGGGCCCATGGAGGATCATGCTAGAGCTGAGCACTGGGCCAGCCCACGTGAGGAGAGATGAAGTCAGCGGTCCATGCCAAGGTGTGGACGTCTACCACCTATCCCAGCCTTCCCAAAGGGAGCCAGGCCAGGCTGGGGAAACGTGGATGGACCAAGACCATGTCCAGGCTGTAAAGACCTGTGCTCAGCTCCGTTCAACAAGCAGGCTGGGCAGCGCGGGCCAGCCCAGCCGGCCGATTAAATGACAAGGGCTGAGGCATCCTGTCCTGGGTACAGCCCCGTGGGTGGAAGTAGGAGAAGCAGCCAGGCCAGGAGCCTCAGGAAACTGAAAGCAACGGGGCCTTTATAACCACGAGCAGGTATTTGCTGAATGGATAAGTAAACTACCAGGATATTGACTGGAAGAACGGGGAATATGTCTGCCTCATGCGCTTCCATGCCCCCAATCTGGTGGGAATCACAGCTGACAGGTTTTGGTTTTTGGTTTCTGTGATTTTGCAAAATGAACCTCCTGGTAAAGTGGGCGATTCACGGGCACCTGGTACACTTGCTGCAGGCGATTGCCACCTCTGCCTGGTTCCAAACCTTCATCCCCACCCCCCAAGTTAGAAAAAGGAACCCTGCTCCCCCACCAACTGCAATCTATTGTCTGGCTCCATCTGCTCCAGACCCATCCCGGCCGTGGGCTGTGGGCCTCCTGTGGCTGGCTAGTCCCACTGGCCTGACCCCCGCTGACCCCCGCTCACCTGCCTGCAACCCCATCCTCACCACAGAGGCCGCGTTCCCTGCAAGGCCCTGTGGCTGGGCCGGACAAGCAGGTCGTGAGTCCTGCCTGCCTGCCTGCCTGCCTGCCTGCTCTGGGCACTGTCCCTTGGACACAAAGGCCAACTCCATGTACGGCAGACTAGGCACGGAGGGCTTCCTAGAGGAGCCAAGGCTGGGGCTGAGCCTGGAGAGAGAAACTTGCTCCTCCTCTTCCTGAGCACCTGTCAGTTGCCATGCTGGGGTGATTCCACGTCACTTGTGTCCCGGCCAAGCCCCACCCCCACCCACCCGACACAGGGAGACCCCAAGGGTGAGACTGACTAAGGCTCCTCCCCATCCCTCCCAGACCCCCCCACCCCACCCCACCACGTGACACCGGCTCAGCCAAAGCTGGCTGCCCCCAAGTCCCCTCCCACTTCGGGACCAGAGCCGTGCGGCAGCTCACTCAGAAAACCTCCAGGAACGTACCTGGCTTCAAGCCACTAAGCTGGGGAACCTTGTCATGCAGCACCTCAGGGGCAATTGCTAGCTGACTGGCACACCTGGTCCCAGCCGCAGGAGGCAGTGATCTAGAAAGGGATGAGACCACGTGAAGCTGGCTCTCCCCTCCCGACTCCACGGCCCGCCCAGCTGCCCTCCCCAGATCTCTCGCGTGACAGCTTTTGTTGTTTCTTTTGCTCTGTTTTTCATTTCTCTCCCTTGCAAGGTAAGATCAAGGAAACCATGTTAGAAGCAAAACATGACATTTTTCTTCCATGACAGACTCATAAGGAAGACAGGCGTAAGGAAGCTTAGCACTGAACCACTCTGGGGTGCACCTGTAATTAGTGCTTCCTGAGGCAGCAATGGTACAGAGGCTCGGTGCCTTCCTGCCTCTCTCTAGCCCTGTGTGTGTACATGTGTCCATCTTTCCTACCTGTCCCTCTCTCCCCCTCCCTCCTTTTCCCTCCCTCCCTCCCTTTCTTTCTCTCTTTTTATCTCTGTCTTCCACTTACAACCAAAGTGTGCTAATGGTTGTTGTTGGGAAAATGGAAGAGAACAGAAAAGGAATAGGTCGGACTTGGTCGTCAACAGGTGAGGACTGTTTATTGAGGAACAGCAAGGGGCACAGACCTTCCCATGAGTTTGGAAGTCGAGCAAGGGGTTGGATTTTGGGGTGGGCTTATCTACGGCTTAACAAGGAAGCAGAGAATTTAAAATAAAAAAGGGCTCCAGTCTCCTTGGGACCCAGGGCAATGTCCTGGGCCAGGCCCACCGTGGGATGCTGGGTGTGGATTATCTGCTGGGGCCCAGGTGGGAATGACCGCCTGCCAACAAGCACGTGAGCACACCTGGTGCTTAGCTCAACCCTGGGGAGTAAGGCAGGACTCAATCCTTCAGTTTTGCTCCCCCTTCCAAGGGACAGGGAATCTAGAGCTCCGGGGGTCCTGAGGCTGTGGTCCTGAAGATGTCAGAGGCATGTGGCATGTCCCAGGGCTAGCCCCAGGCTGGGGTGGACATGTCACCAGACCAGGGTTCAGGCCTGTGAGCCGCCCTCCAGGGTGCACAGGCCACCGGCCCCCCGAGGCCGTGGGCCCCCTGCAGCCCCCTCCTCAGTCTCCAGGCTGTGGCCATGCCCATCCTTCCTCCTCACCTCGGTCCCCATTCCAGAGCCAGCCAGGCAGCACTGACGCTGACCATCATCCACAGTTTCGTGTGCCTGGCGCTGGTGGGCGTCACCAACCTCTCGAGAGGCTGGAAGCAAAGACTAGAGACAGAAGCGTTTGCCCACCTGAACAGCCCTGAGTACATCATTGCGTTCACCTCTGCATCTGTAACGCAGGCCGTCCTCCAGCCTTGCTTGAGGGTGATCGTGTTTGCAGAGCACCTCCACCAGGCTGGACCCTGGCACCAGGGCAGTGGCCCTCCGAATAGCCAACCACTGTGGCTGAACCCAGGTCCACCACATCCACCCACCAAGCTCTTCAAACAGCAGTGAGTGGACAGCCGAGCCCAGCCCTGACAGTATCCCAGAGAAAGCAACGTCTGGCTGCAGTGTGGCGGGCGAGGGGCGGCCCTCCCATACCTCAGGACTGCCCGCCAGGGTCCCTGGCTCCCACAACAGTGGGGAAACAGAGAACCAGGCCTTCTGAATGGCAACCCCTTCCACTGTGGAACTCATAACATCAAGGAACAGAGGCCTGTGGGCTAGGCCCAGCGGAACCGTCCAGAACAACCGGGGGATGGTAGAGAGACCGCCTCGTAGCGACACAGCCCCGCGCGCTTCACTAAGGGGCCTCAAGCTGTTTCCTGTGACGTCTGCTAAAAAGCAACTGTGCCCTAATTTATTCAACTTGTCAGCTTCCATCTGCCACCCACAGCTCCGGGCGAGCGTGCCGGGCTGGGGAAGCCAGCGTCTCCTCTCCCGGGGCCGTCCTGGAGGAAGCCCAGATGCTGCTGCTCTCCTCCGAGTCTACACTGGCAGGGCAGTGACCACCCCGGGCGTGGAGGGCAGACGGTGCCAGCTGGCAGGAAGCCTGGACGGCATGTAAGCCAGCCCCTCCCTGACCCATGGGGAAACTGAGGCCTGAGGCTGGGAAGCCACTGGACCCTAGTTACCCAGCCCATTGTGCGAGAACCTAATGCACACAGTGGCAGGGGAGGGGCGGGTCTTCAGCTTCTGCTGCCAGAACCAGGTTTGAGTCCCAGGGCACGGCTCAGAGGGACTGGCGCCTTCAGCAAGTCACATGACCCACTAATGCAGCAAGTCACGTGACCCCCCCTCTGCAATGTCACGAGACTCCTTCTGCAGTAAGACATGTAAGCTCCATCTGCAACCAGTCAGGCGACCCCTCCCACTGCCCTTCCTCTCCATGATGTCCACTGTGTGTCCCCATCTGGGGGGGGCTGGACACACTCCCCCCCACTTCCTCCCTGGTGACTCCCCACACCACAGCGGATTGGCATCTCCCTGCTGTTGTGCAGGCTGGTGGCTGTGCCCGCACAGACTGCCTCTTCTCTTCCTGATGAACTCCTGGGGTCACCCACATGCAGCCTGCCCTCTGGGCTCCCAGGAGCCCAGAACTCCTGGTCACAGAACGTAGCCCTCCAGGCAGGGAGTGCCCGTTGAGCCTCTCCTGTCCCACACACCAGCTCTACCCCTCCATGTCGCCCGCCCTGGGCCCTAGCACACTGGAGGCACCTAACCGATGCTTGCTATGCGAGCAATGGATGGACGACCGGAGCTGGACCTCCCCAGCTGCCTCCCCAGGCCCGGCCGTGCCGCTCCCAGGGCAGAGGGGGTGGGGGCTGGGGGCAGGTTTCTCAGCTGCAAGTTCACAGCATGACTGAGCCCGGGCCTGGGAAACAGGCTCAGTCACAGAGAAGGAGCTGAGCTGGGGGGGGGGGGGGGGGGGGAGGGGGAGGGCACCACAGGCCCTGCTCTGGAAGGGGTGCCAAGCTGGGAAGTTCGTTCTAGAAGCCCCCTGGCTCAGAGGGAGACGAAACAGGAAGTGTCCACCTGTGTCCCTCTTCCTGGAGGGGCCCTCAGCCCTGCCCAGACTCAAGGCTCTGCCCACCCGCCCAGGCAGCAGGGACAGGAAAGGACAACACCGAGAATGACCTGCTGTGTGTCTCATCTGTGTCTACTGAGGACCTCCAATCAGAGGCTTACAGTGTGTGGCCAGTGCCTTCGGATTCCCCCTCTGCGAAGGAGAGAAGACCCCTCCCACTCCTTGCTCTCCCCCAGACCCCCCACCCGGCTAGCCATGCTTGTGCGGGCCCACTGCCCCCAGCACGTGCCTCTGTGTCCTCTGGCCCGGTGCATCTGAGGAGGCAGCTGGCAGGAGCACCTGCTCCACACTCAAGACCTGTCCAGGGGCGTTAAATGCTCAATAAAGCTTAACACTGAAAACAAGTTTTCAGATGAGTTAAGTTTATGACCAGTGCTGGCTCCATTACCAGTACACAGCCAGGCCTGTGTGCTCAGACTGCAGCCCTACTGTGTGCCCTCCCCCTGTCCCTCCAGGACTCTGTGCAGGCCAAAGTGTGCACCCCAATGCCAGCCCTGGGAAGCCAGACTCCCCCAACCAAGAGATGGGGGTCACTGTCAGGTTCTCCCGACCAACCTGGGATGTGCAGGTAGGGCCTGGAGTGTGTTTGGGGGAGGCCAGGGGGGCCCTGAGTGCTTTTTGACCTCTGAAGGCCACACTCTCGCCTGTTCCAGCAAGAAGACCCCAGAAGAGGGACCCCCAATCCAGGCCTGAGGCTTCCTAGGAAGGTGGGCAGGACTTCCAGCACTATCACAGAAGCTTTTGACAAACACTTGTGGGCTTCCCACTCAGAACAAGGCTGAGTGGGGCACCAGTGGCCAGGGAACAGATCCCAGGGAGCATCCAGACCAGTGGGGAAGATAGATGCAAACACCTGGAGCCAAGAGCCAGGGGCTCCAGACATTCTTACCTTAATCCACCTCCTGGGAGCTCTCGGCTTTCCTTGGCTTGTGGCTGCATCACTCCAGTCTCTGCTCTGGGCCACCAGACTGTAGTAGGCACTCCTGCCCAGCTGAGCCCCACGTTCTCAAGGACCCTCCATCCTCCTGAGACAGCCCACAGCTGGCATCGGCCCACCTCCACCTACCACGAGCAAGGCCACTGGGCCAAGTCCATAGGAATGCAAGGGGAGGCATGGCGCACAGTAGGCGCTCACCCAGCCAGCCGGCGTTCCTGACCTCGAGGACCGCCTGCAGGTGGCGCCCACGCACCCCTGTGCCTTTGAGTGCCACACAGCCCACGGCCCACGTAGCCTCCCGTGCCATGCAGGCATCCGCACATTAGCACGAGTACAGTATTTATAACCAGGACTGTGTGGGGTTTCTGATTTCCCAGAATAATGAGGAACAAACTCTGGGTGAACAAACAACCCTTTCCAAAGTCCCAGCCCCGCCGGCACTCCTGCGTGGCTGGGTGCAGCTTCTTCTTGCTTTCGGATGGGGCTGGCACCCTCTCCCACCTGGACTCTCGGCACACAGGGGCCTGGAAGGCCTCCATGCCCGGCGGCACACTCTGGGCTCTGCAGTCACCCCACGCCGTCTCCCTCCCCAGCCCCTGCTCAAGGTCCACGTGGTTTTCCGGTGCTGGTGGCTCTTGCCACTCAGTGGACCCGCATCCTGCCTGTGGGTGGAGAGGCTGTGGTGGGCTGAGAGGCACCGGCAGTGCCAGTACAGTGCCAGCTTCCTTACCTGCCCAGCTGACGTCTCTGATTGTGGGGGACTGCCACTCACGCCCCACTGCACCCCCACTACAAAGCCTCTGACGGCCCCACACACACAGAGCCAGGCTGAGGAAGGCCAGAAAGCCACAGACCTGGCCAGTGAGAGCCGCACTGCTAGGATGTCCACCGGCCGCCTGGGTCCAGGGCTGAGGTCCAGCTCTACCTCAGCATCAGGCAGCTGGAAGGTAGCTTGGCCCTCTGCCCTGGACCCCCGCAGAGGACACTGAGGGGTGCCCCGGGATGGTGGTGGGAGCTACTGGGCGGCAAGGGCCCTGCTCCTTCCTCACAGGAGCCTTGTCCCTCCTGGGGGCCTGACTCGGCACTCACACACTGAGCCAGTCCCTCCCTCCCCAGCCCTGCCCTGGCCAGCAGGATTCAGGGGGTCAAGGACCCCTGCTGTCCCTCCAGTGCCTCTCTTTGCTTCACTTTTCCTGGGCAGTTCAGTGGTTCTGTCCAGGGTGGAGGCCCCGCCCCAGCCCACACCTGCACTGTCTCTGTCTCTGTGGTAGAGGTATGTGCCCATCATGAGCAAAGGACGTGTGCTTTGGGGTCAAATAGAGGACAGAAAACACCAGGGTGGTGGCCCCAACACCTGCCTCACAAACGTGAAATCTAGATGAAAAACACCATCCCAGGGACTCGACCGGCGTGGCTCACGGCCTCCCCTGTAGGGGGACACAGCGACAGCGCCTGCCAGAGCCCATGCAGAAGTTCCGGCTCACCCATGCCTGGATCCCTTCACCAGGGCCATGAGCATCACAGGACGCCCGGACACCGCACGGCTGACCCGGGGAGCCTGGGCTGGCCAGCTGCCCAGAGGTGGTCGTGAAGTCTGCAGGCTGCACCACGGGGGACAGCGGCACCGAGCGCAGCATGGGCACAATCTGCAGCTGCCTGTAACTGAGGGCTCTCAGGCTGCCCTCGGCCCAGAAGGGGGCCCTGGGCCCTGGGCTAGGGAGCAGCTAGCCCAAGGAGAGAGTCGGGGCTGCCCTGTCCTCTGGCGCTGACCCAGAGGTGCCATGTGGGCTGAGTCTCCAGAGAGGAATTCGGAGGCTTGTGCCTTCTGGAGGTCACTCAGAGGCCGTACCAGGCAGAACCTGGGAACGGAGAAAAAATTATAGCTCCTGTTTTATTAGGGCACATAAATAGAGTGCGTGTTCAATGCCGCCCCACTCCCGCCACGAGGTCATTAACAGGGAGGGCTGTATTTCTCTGTGTTCCCATGGGTTGCATCTCTGCTGAACACACTTGCTGCCAGCCGGGCTGCCTGGGCGGGCTCCCCGGAGCACTCCAGCAGGGAGCCCCAGAACTGAACAGGTCCTGAGCTGGAAGAAGAGGAGGGTGGGTTGCTGAGTCCCTCTCTGCCAGTTCCAGCCTCCAGCCATTCATTCTTCTTGAGGGTTTTGACAGGACTCTTCTTCAGTGAAGGCACCCCCATTTAGGGAGATGAGTCCCTTTGATTCCTAGGGGAAGCTGAGGTTCAGAGTGCATCATCCAGGCCACCCAGCCGGACAGCAGCCGGAGAAACCCCCTTGGGGCTGTGGAGCGTGTGGCCAGCACTGGACGGTGGGCGGCCGCACCAGCCGACCTTGCCCTGGAAGTCTACACAGGGTCTTGTGTTCACACATATTGATCTCTGCTCATGGGCAGAGCCCAAGGGTCAGAGGTCACATGCCTGCCTCCAGAGGCTCTTTGGTGCTCCGGGCAGCAGAGTCCTTGAGCCAGGCTGCTGCACACCTGGACTGTAAACCTAGGCCTGATCATCCACATCCCCTCCACCGTTGGGACAGAGTGGACCACGTCCAGGAGAGATAGCCTGGTCTCAGAAGCCTCTGGTCTCCCAGACACACCTCAGGAGTGTCCTACTGGAGAAATGGGGCTGGACATTTGCCCACTCATGCAGGGAGCCTGGCAGCTGGGGGAAGCAGAGGGTCCCCTGCCGCTGCCCCATCCTGGGCAGAGAAGTAGAGATGCGGTGGCAGCCATCGCCGTGTGCAGGTCAGGGGGTGACAATGAGGACAATGCTCTTGGGGGCTTGGGGAGCTCTGTCCCTCTCAAACTGCCCTGTGGTCATCCAACAGGAAATTGGTCCCTAGGGGGCCTTCACAGTACCCTCCACTCACTCCTGCCCTGGCCTCTTGTGGTGCTGTCCATGGTGCTGAGAGACGGAGCCCAAAGAGGCTGCCCAGTGAGCCAGCCCACCGGACAGCACGGAGCTGCCGCTGCTCTGGGGTCCCAAGGCTCAGGGTGATCGTCACCACGGTCCTGGATGTTATACCCCGAGTCAGGCCCACTTTATGGGAAGGGAGAGGCAGGAGCCAGAACACGGGATGGCCAACAGGCCGGGCCAGGCTTGCAGCTTCCCTTAGCGGCACCCAGAAAGAGCTGCTTGGCACTGCCTATCTCTCTGGCAGATCAATATCCCTTTGAGATGGTGTCGGAGCCTCAGCATTTGATCCTAAAGCCTTGTTCCTCCACAGAGATGGAGTGTCACATTTATTTTCAAATCCCCAAAGGGAAGGCCAGGACTCTAGCTTTTCGAAGGAAAACACAGGCCCCTGGCCTACCCTATTGTCCCATACAGAGCAGGCTCGCAGAAGGGCCCCGGGACCACCAACTTAGCCAGCTAAACTCCAGGAGCTCTGGAGATATGACGTGCCCAACTCACACCATAAACATCCCCCGATTCACTGACAGGGAAACTGAGGCTCAGAGCGGTTCGGCCACTTGTCTGAGGTCACGCAGTAGGGGTGGGCTTGACTTCAGGCTCCTGGTTTCTGGGTCCGTATTTTTGTCACACTGCTAATGAGAACCAGCGACCAACCAAACTCTGGGCCCAAACTCTGTGGCTGCACCCAGCCCCCCAACAGTCACCGCCTTCGGGTTGAAATAGAAGCACCTTCCTCAGAAAGCTAAATATTGACCTCCCTTATGACCCAGTCATACCACTTCTAGGCATCTATCCTGAACAACAGGAACCAGTATACAAGGACACATGCACCTCCATGTTTATTGCAGCACTGTTCACAATAGCCAAGATATGGAAACAACCCAGATGTCCCACCACGGATGAATGGATCCAAAAATTGTGGTATCTATACACAATGGAATATTATGCAGCCATTAGAAAGGACAAAATAATGGC